>NC_053429.1:23650279-23925344 GCF_007990345.1 Gossypium hirsutum
ACGTCTAGGCCGGGTTTGGGGTGTTACATTTAGTGGTATCAAAGCCAGGTTGCAACAACTCGGCTGTAGAATGGGTTTACAAAAATGAAGATTTTCAAAAAAAAATCAGTTTTTAAATCTAGACTTTTGAAGGTGGCATTCCGAATCTCCAGCCCAAGCCTGTAAGTATTCTGAATTTTTCTGAATATATTCTGAATTATCTGTCTATACTGAAACTTTACTAGAATACTCTAGATAGGATGCTACTGAAACCCTAGAAAAGCTTGCTAAAAGACTGAAACTGTAGTTAGACGTCGATTCTATGAAAACCATCTCTGAATTACTATTTGAATCATAAAACATCTGTAATAATCACTGGAATGCTAAAATTAATGCATAAAATTCATAATCAGATTATACGATATGAGTACGCGAGCAGCTCGAGGTAAAGGCCGTGGACGAGGCTGAGTTAGAGCTCGAGCGGGATCTTCGTCTTCAGGACATATGCCAGCTGCAGAAGCATCGGTACCTTCGGCAACGGAAGTGGAATCTCATGATCATGGTGCCGGGGATGACGCCCTGTCGCAGGCAATGCTTCGAGTTCTGGAAAGGGTTGCCGGGGCAAGTTCAGGCAACGAAATTTGAGGGTCGATTTCTGAACGACTCTGGGCTAATGGAGCAGAGATCTTTAGGGGCGTATCTGGTGTAGCCCCGAATGTGGCAAAATATTGGTTGGAGGCCACGGAACGAATTATGGATGACTTGGACTGTTCTGTGGAGCAGAAGCTGAAGGGGGCCGTATCGTTACTGCGATATGAGGCTTATCAGTGGTGGCTCACCGTGAGGGATAGAACCCCAGCTGATAGGGTTACTTGGGAGTTGTTTAAGACAGCCTTTAAAGGAAAGTACGTCGGGGCAAGTCATGTGGACGCCCGTAGGAAAGAATTCCTGAATCTGGTCCAAGGAGGCAAAACTGTTCCTGAGTACGAGGCTGAATTTCTGAGGCTGAGTAGGTATGCTGTGGGAATAGTTGCTACGGAGTATGAGCGTAGCGTTCGTTTTGAGGATGGACTCAAAGATGACCTTAAGGTGCTGATTGCTCCGCAGAGGGAGCGTGACTTCGCGGTTCTGGTGGAAAAAGCTAAGATCACTGAGGAGGTAAAGCGTACTGAGAGGCAGAACCGTGAGAAAGATCGGAACTGTTTCCGGAGGGATTCTGGACCTTTGGGTGGAGCAAACAAGAATGCCAAAAGGGCGAGAGTGGAGGAGCCAGTTCGAGCCGTTCCGATAAATGTGGTTAGACCGCCAATCTGTGGGGACTGTGGTAAGGTACACCTGGGTGAGTGTAGGAAAAGTTCTGGTGCTTGTTTTCGATGCGGATCTACAGAGCACAGAGTTAAGGACTGTCCACAGAGAGCTGATCAGGCTTAGGTTGCTGTACAGAGGGTTGTTCAACCCATGAGAGGTGGACCACAACCACCGAGAGGACGTGGACCAGGTAGGGGTGGAAATGGGAATGGAAATGGTCGAGGTCGACGAGCGCCTGGCAGGGGAGCCGGAAATGCTGAGGCTCGACAGCCAGCGTTGGTGTATGTAGCTCGTCGTCGAGAGGAGGGCGACGCACCTGATGTCATAACTGGTACGTTCTTAGTTTCTAATATGCCATATACTGCCTTGGTGGATATTGGATCTACTCATTCTTATGTTGCGTGTGCCATATCTGGGTATTTGGGAGTGCATTCTGAGAAGATAGTGAGTGGGGTATCTGTGCTAAGTCCCTTGGGTCAATCGGTTAGGGTAGACAAGCTGTATAAGGATGTACCCTTAGAAACTCAAGGTAGGATCTTTCCTGGCGATCTAATGGAGTTGCCGTTTGGAGAATTTGACATCATTCTGGGAATGGACTGGCTTGTTAAGCATAAGGCGACTCTGGACTGTGCTGCTAAGCGAATGGTGCTAAGGACCATGAAAGGGGATGAGGTTATGGTGATAGGTGAGTGAAGGAACTATTTGTCTAATGTGATATCGGCATTGAGGGCTGAAAAGTGGATTCGGAAAGGGTGTGAGGCCTATTTGGCATTTGTAAGTCAAACAGATGTAGAGGGGCTGACAGTGGATAAGGTTAGAACTGTAAAAGAGTTCCAAGATGTCTTTCCGGAGGAGCTTCCGGGATTGCCTCCAAATCGGGAAGTCAAATTTGGAATAGACCTGTTGCCTGGGACAGCACCAGTGTCCATTGCACCATATAGGATGGCACCAAAGGAGTTAGTGGAGTTAAAGGCGCAAATTCAAGAATTGTTGGATAGGGGCTTTATTAGGCCAAGTGTGTCTCCATGGGGAGCACCGGTGCTATTCGTGAAGAAGAAGGATGGGACGATGCGCATGTGCATTGATTATCGCCAGTTGAACAAACTGACGATTAAGAATAAGTACCCTCTGCCAAGGATTGACGATCTGTTCGACCAGCTTAAAGGAGCTTCTGTATTTCCAATATCGATCTTCGATCTGGATATCATCAGTTAAGGGTCAAGGAGGCAGATATTCATAAGACAGCATTCAGGACTCGTTATGGTCATTATGAGTTTCTAGTTATGCCATTTGGACTAACAAACGCTCCTGCAGCGTTTATGGATCTGATGAATCGTGTGTTCTAACCATTTCTGGATCGATTCGTGGTCGTCTTTATTGACGATATTCTGGTATATTCTGAGACCGAAGCAAAACATGATGAGCATCTCTACACTGTGTTACAAGTGTTAAGGGAGAAAGAACTTTATGCGAAGTTCAGCAAGTGTGAGTTCTGGTTGAGGGAGGTAACCTTTTTGGGGCATGTGGTCTCTGCAGAGGGGATTAGAGTGGATCCTCGAAAGATTGAAGCAATTTTGGAATGGAAGCCACCTAGGTCGGTTTCAGAAATTCGAAGTTTCCTAGGATTGGCAGGTTACTACAGAAGGTTTGTGGAAGGTTTTTCTGTGATGGCAGCATCTCTCACAAAACTTATAAGGAAAGGAGTACCGTTTGTTTGGACGGAGAAGCAGCAAGAAGCTTTTGAGAGGTTGAAGAAAGTTCTGACTGAAGCACCTGTGTTAATTCAACCAGAGTCTGGAAAAGATTTTACTGTGTACAGTGATGCATCACACGTAGGTTTGGGTTGTGTGTTGATGCAAGAGGGTGAGGTGGTTGCTTATGCGTCTCGACAACTTAAGCCTCACGAAGGGAACTATCCTACTCATGATTTGGAGTTAGCAGCAGTGATCTTTGCGCTTAAAATCTGGAGACACTACTTGTATGGGGAAAGGTGTATTATATACACAGATCATAAGAGTCTCAAGTATTTGCTGACTCAGAAGGAACTGAACCTTAGGCAAAGGAGATGGATCGAGTTGCTTAAGGATTATGATTGTTCAATCGAATATCACCCAGGCAAGGCTAATGTGGTGGCCGATGCTCTAAGTCGTAGAGCTGTATCTGATCTGAGAGCAATGTTTGCTCATCTAAGTCTGTTTGACGATGGAAGTCTGTTGGCTGAATTGCAAGTAAGGCCAACCTGGGTGGATCAGATTAACGAGAAGCAGTTGAAAGATGAGTCTTTGGTCCCTCGTTTTCAACAAGTTAAGGAAGGGGAAACTTCTGAGTTTTGGATAAATGATGAAGGGGTTCTGTGTTTCCGAGGAAGAATTTGTGTTCCGAAGGACTCTGACTTGAGACAGTCAATTTTGAAGGAAGCTCATGGGGGACTTTGTGCCATACATCCTGGAGAGAATAAGTTGTACCATGACTTGCGAGAACTTTATTGGTGGCCTGGACTTAAGCGAGAGGTAACTGAATTTGTAGGGAAATGTCTGACATGCCAGCAGGTGAAAGCTAAGCATCAGTTACCTTCTGGATTATTGCAGCCAGTAAAAATACCACTTTGGAAGTGGGAGAGGGTAACCATGGGCTTTGTGAGTGGGCTACCCTTGTCACCATCAAAGAAAGACTCGATATGGGTGATTGTGGATAGGTTGACCAAGTCGGCTAATTTTATACCTGTTCGAACAGACTTTTCTCTTCAGAAGTTAGCCAAGTTGTATGTGGCAGAGATTGTGCAACTGCATGGAGTTCCGATTTCGATTATCTCTGATCGGGATCCTAAATTCACATCTCGATTTTGGAAAAAGTTGCATGAGGCATTGGGAACGCGATTGAACTTTAGTACGGCTTTCCATCCCCAAATTGATGGTCAATCGGAAAGAGTTATTCAGATTCTGGAAGACATGTTGAGGGGATGTGTTATTGATTTCCGAGGTAGTTGAGAGGATTACTTGCCTTTGGCAGAGTTTGCATACAACAATAGTTATCAGTCGAGTATTCGAATGGCACCTTATGAAGCACTATATGGGCGAAGGTGTCGAACACCTAGTTGTTGGACTGAACTGGGGGAGCGACAAGTTCTTGGACCTGAATTGGTGGCAGATACTGAGGATAAGGTCAAGTTAATTAGAGATCGGTTAAAGGAAGCGTCTGATAGGCAAAAGTCATATGCAGATCTGAAGCGTAAGGAAATTGAATACTCAGTGGGCGATATGGTCTTCTTGAAGGTTTCACCTTGGAAGAAGATACTAAGGTTTGGCAAGAAGGGCAAGTTGAGTCCGCGGTTCATTGGGCCTTATCGGGTTTTGAAGCGAGTAGGCCCAGTGGCTTATCAGTTGGACTTGCCTCCAGAGCTAGACAGGATTCATGATGTTTTTCACGTCTCCATGTTAAGGCGTTATCGTTCTGACCCTACTCATGTCGTGCCGATTGCAGAAATTGAGGTGCGAACTGATTTGACCTTTGAGGAGGAGCCTGTACAAATATTGGATCGAGACGTTAAGGTTCTGAGGAGGAAATCGGTACCATTAGTGAAAGTGCTTTGGTGTAACCATGGCAGAGAAGAAGCTACTTGGGAGCCAGAGGAGGCAATGCAACCACAATACCCTCATCTGTTCGGATCAGGTAAATTTCGAGGACGAAACTTCTTTAAGGAGGGTAGAGTTGTAACGCCCCAATTTTCGGGAATTCTGTAAAAGTTGTAAAATTTAAAATTCTGTGTTCTGTTTGTTATGTGTAGGATTAATCATGTTGGTGGGCCTCTAGAAGGCCCAAGCTTAGGATAAAACCTGGTAGTTTTAATTAAATTTAATTCTATAAGAGAAAGGGGTTCTGATAAATTGGGCTTTTAGGAATTATCTGTGAAAAATGGATCACAAGGAAGCAAGTGGTAAAGTGGCATGTGATGCCACTGGGAAGGATGTAGTGGCGTGTGGAAGCTTGGGGAGGACCCAGGTTCAAGTCTCAATGACAGCAAATTAAGTGATTAATTTTTATGTACAGGAAAGGGAAGTATTGGAACTGAAATAAAAGTCTGTCAGGAAGAGTTTAAGAGGGTAAGGGGATTGAATAAGGATAGAGATAAGGGAGGAAATCTAGGCGCTGATTGGGGTGAGCTGTGTTGGCCGAATTTTGGACTCTTGAGGAGCAAGAGGTGGCCGGCCAAGGGTTTTTTTAGGGGGTAAATTCGGCTAGGTTAAAGTGCCAGTATAAATTCGGCAATAGGGAGGGAGTTGTGCCGTTTGCTGCTTTTCTCACCTTCTCCCTTTAGCCATTTTTGTTTTCTTCTTATTCTCATTCTCCATAGCCGAACCTTTCAAACCTCTTGTCCATCTCCACCCTACTCTACATCACTTTCCTCCATTAATTTTTTTAGACTAAAGCTGAACCTCAAATCTCAAAATCCCGAAAGCTATATTCTTGTGCCGTTTTTCCAAAGCCATATTCCTCAATATGTTTTCCTTTTTGACCAACATTCCTCTCCTCTAAACCCCTAGCATCTGTCGACAACATTACCCAGGGTTATAGCCTCAAATCATTATTTTCTATATCACCTAGAAAAGCCGAAACTACTATAGAGTTAGGGACTTGTAGCCGAAACTCCAAAGCTTCTAGATTCAAGTTTTACCGTCGTTTAAAGGTTGAATCTGCATCAGATCTACGTGGAAAGCAGGAAGGAATAAGTGGTAAGTGCTCATCACTCTAAATCTAGTCTTATTTTTCAAGTTAGGAAAAAGCCGATGTCCCTAAAATCTAGGGAGGCTATCGATTTGGGTAATTATTACTGGTAATCGGAAGTGATAAAACTGCAGTACGCGCGATTTCGTGCGTTTTGATATTTTGGGCTTAATGGGCCAAAACTGGGTTAATGGGCCAACGGGCCCAATTCGGTAAGAACGCTCGGTAAGTGTTTCTGGCTAAACGTAATAGCTACGATATGCATGAAAACCTTAGAAATAGTTAGATTTACTAGAATACCCCTATGTATGCAAAATTACCATTATACCCCTATGTATGCTAAATGACCTTTATACCCCTAGGGTTAATTTTGTCTGAAAAGCATGATGAATTAAATCTGTATGATGCATGCCATGAATGTATATCTGTTGCATGGGGACATGGGTTATATTATGGAGGAAGCGTCCTGGTGGCTATGCCACAAATTATCTGTTCTGGTGGCACTGCCACAAAATATCTGTATCTGGTGACTCTGTCACATTTTCTGTATCTGGCAGCCATGCTGCATATTTCTGTGGCGTGTAGCGGTTGGGTGGGTCAAGTAGTCTCCCCACATGGTGAAAGGATGGTATGGGGGTGTATGTGGTTGGATATGGTTGGGTTTCTACATAATTATGATATATCTGTTCTGGTCTGTTCTGGGCCTACGGGCTTTATTCTGATATCTGTTCTGGGCTGAGGCCAACTTATTCTGTCTCTGTGGTTTGAACTGATTTAGGCTATGGTTGGGTTGAATTACACACTGAGTTTTCCAAAACTCACCCCTTATTTTCACCCTCGCAGGTAATCCTCAACCATAGTGGGCTTGGAGCTGTGAGGGATTTGGACTGGCCACATGTTTCTACGAACCTGGTTTCTTTCTGGTGAACTGGACGTCCTTTTAATTTCATCTATGGTTTTGGTTTTTAAGTGTAATAAGGCCTTTTAATTATTTTTATGGTTTTGTTTTACTTTTATTATTTTATTTACTATGATGAAAAACTATGATGACTAAGGAAAATGGGTTAGCTTTAGGACGCGTTTTCAAAAACATTAAGGGATTTCAAAATAACACGTTTACAAGTAAGACTTCCGCTAACCAAACGTTTTCAAACTTAATCATTTTCTTAAGATAGACATAACCAAACGGTTTTCTAAAAATTATACGAGTCGTTAGGGTGTGGCAATGGTGGTGTGCATGTCTAGGATTGGATCCGAAGGGAGCTTGGTACTTAAGCAGTCCGACGGACTCACCTCCTCCTCTTCCTGGTTTCCTACCTGGTGCACAGCTTCTATTCACCTTAACCTGCTTTAAAAAGTATCTTTTACAACCCCAACTAAGTTTTCCAAACTAAGTAAAACGGAACGTTTTGAACGCATCGATGCGGCGCACCGAATCCGGTCATAACGTCTAGACCGGGTTTGGGGTGTTACAAATAGTCATTTGAAAAGTAAGTATTTAAGATTGAATACATAGAATATGAGATGTTATGTAATGTTTTCATGAGGGGGAGTAAATACGCGCTATACTCTTTTTCCCTTAATTGAGATTTTGTCCCATTGGGTTTTCCTAATAAGGTTTTTAATGAGGTAGCATATTATGCGTATTATAGATATGTGTACTCTTTTTCCTTCACTAGGAATTTGTTTTTCCCACAGGGTTTTTTATCTTAGGAAAGTTTTAACAGGACACATTATCTACAAATGGACATCTACGAGTGAGCGTTATGAATATTTTATTAAGTGGATGTCCATCAGGATCTAGATAAGTTTTGATATACTGTAAATTCTTATAGTCAATAGAAGTAGATCTCTACTTCATTTATAATTCTTATGCTTATAAATAAAGACTTTGGAGAAGAACTGTATATATTTCGATTGATCAATAAAATACACTCTCTCTCTTTACTATCCCATTCTCTTTGTTCTTTACTTTCTGTTTTTTTATTTTATAACATAAAGATAAATATCTTTACATTATTTATTTCATAATATGAAGTTTGATTGGAGTGAAATTCTACTTATCTATCTCAATCACACTAGTTTGGTTTACATGGATGTGGCTATATGATGAAGAATTGTAATATGGTTTTATTTGGGGAATAAAGAGAGCAAATTGTTCATTGTGGAACATATTTTGAGTGTAATTTATGTAACAGTCTGATTTTTAATGGTAACAGAAACGGTGATTCGAGGTCACTAATTCCGATGAGTAAGCTCGTAAATTTTGTTATTTAGTATTTCCGAGTCAAATGTGGTTTTAGGAAGATTTTTTTTTGGAATTAGTAATTTGTGTTTTATAAGGATTTATTAGGTTAAACGGTTTAGAAAACGAGGTATCGAGACCTCGATTCTATAAACCGAGTCGTAAACATTTTTATAAATATTTTCGGAGTGTCATTAAGGTAGTATTAAAGTTTCGTTAGAAAATTTTAATGTTTTGATAGCTAATTAATTAAAAAGAACTAAATTGAAAAAGGTACAAAACTTGCTAAAATGATTCAATAGCATAAATGGTAAATAAGGGAGGACTAAAAGGACAAATATGCCAAGTGGAATGGCTGAGGCGGAATGAAATTTAAATATCAAATTGAAAAACCTAAAAATTTCTAGACATTTTCTTCATCAAATTTCTGTCCAAAAACACTATTGAAGAGCTCTAAAAGCTGGTTCCCATATTTTAGCTTCATGTGAGTTTGATTCTTGCATTTTTCTCGTAATTTTTGTGTTTTAAGACTTTTATAATTAGGTCAAACTAGCTATTTCATTAGTTTTTTTATTTTATTGAGAATTTTAAAAGTTACCATTGATGAATACTGGATATTTTTTATGAAATAACATGGATTTAGAGCTTTAATTTTGTTGTATGATGATTTAAATAAGTGATTTTGTTAGATATTGATTTTAGGACTAAATTGTGAAGAATTAAATATTTAGGCTTCGGTATTAAATTTCTATGTATCAAGTGCTATAAGATAGCCTAGAATATTTAGATAAATTATCAATTGAGAAAAATTAGTTCATTTGATAGACTAATTAGTAAGAGACTAAATTGCAAAAGTTGTAAAAATTAGGGTAATTGTGTAATTTCAAAATTTGAGGGGTATTAATTGTGAAGTGAATTGGAATTGAAATATATGCTAATGAATGAGTAATTTTATACTTTAGATCAAGAGCCCATAGATACTCGTGAAAAAGGGAAATTAGCAGAATAGTCTCTGAACTTCTACAAATTTTACAATTTAACCCAGGTAAGTTCGTATGGTTAAATTTTATTAATTATATTGAATTGGTGACTGATATTATGTATTTTGGTATATTTTTGAAAAATGGAATATTGTTAAATTATAAATTTGAAGTGAATATCCAATTTAAATAGAACACGGGATTGAGTACAATCGCTGTATGGCGAAAGATAGGAAAGAAAGAATTGACGGAAAATTACCCAAGTAAATCAAGGTTCAGCATTTGTTGCGAACTTTTGTATTCACTTTTCGTTTAGCTCTCACAAGTTTCTGTTTAACTCATAAGAGTTTCCGTTCAATCTTAATGGGATTCCGTTCAGCTCTTTTGAGCTTCTATTTAACCCTTATGGGTTTCCGTTCAACTCTTATGAGCTTCCGTTCAATCCTTATGGGTTTCTGTTTAGCACTTATGTGCTTCTGTTTAGCCTTCGGGCTTCTAAAAACGATGTACTCATATCTGTATGCTATTCTCCAATTTGGTAAGACTTGGTAAGTGACTTATGTAATTGAAATTGAAAGATTTATTGTTTATTATTGATATTGATTTGAAATAAGTGAGTTCATCAATTAAGGTTGTGATTGACAGGAAGATTGCATGAATAATTTTGTAAATTTGATTTGTTATATTCGATTGGGTAAGATTTATGTTTAACCTATTGAACTTACTAAGCTTTATTAAGCTTACTTGTGTTATTTAATTTCCTTGTAGATAAACGTGAGGTCGGAAGATCGGATCAACACATCAAGTCACACTATCCAACTCATCTTGGTAGTCTTTGAAACGTATTCTATGGTTTATATGACATGTATAGAGTTGGAATGGTTTTAAGTAAAGTTAGTTTGTGCAAATGTTTAAAAATCACATTTTGTTATATATTTCCCATCAACTTATATATGTATGGTTTAATCATGCTTGATATATGTTTAGAGTGGTTAAATGATGAATAGCTTATAGGCATATAGGTGAATGTGCAATATATTTTAATTGGTATAAAAAATCAAATATGTGGTTTGATCAATATGGTAAATTCAAAATACTATGATGTAGGTGGTAATAACATATGTTTAAAGCTTGATTTAGTTGTATTGAAGGATTTGTTATGGCTTATGAGAGTGTAATTTGAAGTGTTTAGGTTGGAATTTAAAAATGGGTGAGAAAAGTGGCCTTGAAATGGGTAATTTTTGTCCACACAGGCGTATGTCTCAGCCATGTGTGACACACGACCAAGCACTTGGGTTGTGGTATGGCCGCGTGTCCCTTGCATTCTTAAAATTTAGAAACAGGATGCTTAGGTTTTTGCACACGGCCTAACACACAGGCGTGTAGCTTGGCCGTGTGAGCCACAACGGCGTGTGTCCCATGCACCTAAGAAAAATTTTGAAATTTTGGGAAAAATTATCTGAGTTTTCAGTTTAGTCCCAATTTATTTTTTATGTGTATTTTGGGCCTCGAGAGCTCATACAAGAGACAATATGAGTGATTTAAGATTGGTTTCTGATATATATATTAAATGTTATGAAATGCTTGTATTCGAATATAAAAAGTTTGGTAATGCTCTATAATCCTGTTCCGGCGACGGATAAGAGTTAGGTGTATTACAATTTATTTGTAATCAAATTGTTGTGTAATTTGATTATAATTAAACTGTAGTAATAGTTTAAGCAAAACTTTGTAATTGAATCCCTCGTTTGAGAGAGTTCTTTCATTGTAATTAATGAGAATATGGCTGCAATTAACATAAGTGAGTAGAGTGTGTGTGTGTGTGTTTTTTAAATTTAATCATATGAGAATGAGATTGTAACGAGTGTGAGTAAAGTTAAGTTTAAATAATCTCTTTTACTATAAAAATTATAATTGATTATTCTTTAAGGAAAACAAATATTATTCTTTAAGGAAAACAAATAGATTACATAATTTAATTGATTTTTTTCTGATTATAAATTGTTTCTATAATTCACTATAACAACTTAAGTAGGCGGTCAAACAATTACAAGTTGTAAATGCATTCAACAACCCTAGATGTTGGTTGGGAAAAAGGAAGTCAAGTTTATATGAGACTAAATGGTCAAAATCAGACCCATTTTGTGCTCATCTAATCCTTAAATGAAACCAATACATACATATTTTTTAAATCAACTAAAAAATTATTTAAATTCAATGTTGACAGGCCATTATACTAAGAATATACGGGCAAAACAACATTTTTTTTCTTGAGTTTAACAACATTTCTCAATTTAATTTCTAAATTTTTTGGTTCATATTAATCACAAAATTAAATAATTTAACAGGACGTAATTTTAGAATATCATGCCATCACATAAATTAAAAATGAGAAAAATTTTCAAAGTTATGAGATTAATTTAAACAAAAAAATTTATCAAATTAAAAAATTAAATCTTCACTTATAGAAAAGATATACATTTAAAGAAGAAAAATAGAAAGAAACGTTAGGTATTCTCTTTTTCCTTGCTTCACTTCAGAGTAAACATTTTGTGATCAAAGATTTCATTAAAAAACAAAAGAAGAAAAATGTGAAAAGGATGAGTAAATTTGTCACATTAAAATTAAGAGAAATGATTGGATGAAACAGTTACGCCACGTCATCCGTGTCCCTTCCCAATCAATTAATGACATGTCAGTTATTTTTTACATGTCATTTATACCTCATTTAATTAGATTTTTTAATCACAAACCCCTAAAATCCCAATTGAAAATTACTCAACCTATTAAAAATTCTATTTTTCCTAATAAAATCTTCGCGTCTCTGCTTGCTCCCCTGCTCCTATTTTTTTCTGGCAATCTTCACCTCTCTGCCCTGCTATTAAAAATTCTATCTTCCCTAATAAAATCTTCACATCTCTGCCTATTGCCTTGCTGCTATTTTAGTTCTGGCTGCTACTTCTTTCGGCAATATTCAGTTCTTCACGTCTCTGCCTGCCATGGGAGAAAAGGAAGGGATGTGAACCATGGGAGAAAAGGAGCACTAGTAGTGCCCTTCAAGCGATGCCGGTGGTGGACGACAATAATGGAATAAGATAACAGATGATGAATAGGGTTGTTTCAGGGATAAGGTGCAACGCTGAATGTTTGGCAAATGAGGCTTGACTGTAGGGCCACTGGGCAGGGAAGCAATGTTGGAGAAAAGCAAAGTAAATACTTTAAGACCGGCAAAGAAGGTTTTTTTACACAAATTATGTTATTTTATGGTGAGGTTTTGATTAAAATAATTTATTTTTAAATTCTATCTTTATAATTAGTTAATTTTAACATTTAAATTTTATGGTGGCGTTCTATGTCAGTGCACTAGCTAATTTTCTCCACTTTTCTTTTTCTCTTTCTCTTCCATATCATTTGTTCAAAGAGATTGTTATCTTCTAATGTTATTTTTCTTGGTTGCTTTTACATTGCTCTTCAGGTAATCAATTTCTTCGTTGGTTTGCTCTTCCTGCGCTTGCTAGAGCAACTCGGTCCACAGCTCTTATACTCGATTTTTGCCAGCATTTGCAGGATGGAAGAATTTGGCAATAAAGTCACCAAACTCCAGCAAACTCTAGCAAGGAACCAAACTCCAGCAAGGAACAACAAGAACGCTACAGCTAAGCAAGAGCCTGTAATAATTATTACTCTGCCTTTGTTCTCTTCAAGTTCCTGGTGATGTTTCAATGAAATTGTAGGTTTTAGAAAGGCCACCTTCAAAAACAAACTGCTACAATGTTTATCATTGTGATTCAATTTACAAACAAATTATGTGTTGATACTGTAAATATTTAGTTGAACTTCGATTTTGGCTATTCTGTTCAACAATCGATTTAATATAGCAACTAATTGCTTATTGTGGATGTTTCACTTGCTCAGCGATAAATTTGTGCGGATTTTAAGTTGATTGAGACAAGGTTCAAGGTTTATTCTCTATATTTGTAAATCTTTCCTCCTTTCCCCATTGCAATTTACTTATTCAATTGTATAAAAAAATAATTAATTGGTTATTGTCGAAGTAACATGATCTTTGTTTAGATAACCGATTGAAAATAGAACAAATAATCTAAAATTAATATTTTCAATGATTTATAAGCACCTTTGATAATCCAACATAAAAAGCAAATGATAGAATAAAAAATACATCGAATTACCAAAACAATATACTTACAAAAATATTGATTGAACTTATTCCATATTAAATAATAGCTAACACAAAGTACAAGATCACACTATAAAAACCATATAATAGTATTATTCTCAAAACATTATAAAAGAATTACAAATAATAATAAAATTGAAGTCTTTCTCATGAATTATCATCAGTCTTTTTGAGATTCTAAACCATTTGAGAAATGTTCCTGCTATTAAAAAGTTTTTATACTGTTAGATAAACCCTTGAATTATATATATAATAATTTGTGACAATATAAGTAAAAACATATTACTTGAGTCTTGAATAGCGATGGATCATTCTCTTCCAGCAATTTAGTATAACTCATGTTAGATGAAGAATTGAACCTCCAATTTGAAGAAAAATCGTACATAAAAATATTTTTACAATACATATACTTAAATATTTATGCTTTTGACATTTAAAAAGAATAATGCATTCAATCAATACCTATAGAGGATGAAAAAAGTGATTATGGTAGTTTGGAGTCATTAACATTGGGATTTGATGATAGGAAGAATAATCTTGAGTTTGAGACTCCATTGGGAGAGGCACTACTGGAGAACCTTCGTGCATAAGTGATTTGTTTTGTTTCCCTTGGTCAAAATAAAAATTATCTGCTAAATTCAAGACATAAAGTAATTAAATAACACAACAAATAGATGCAACTATAATAATAAAGGAAAGCATACTCACTTGATATTTTCTCCTTCTCTTTTGAAACTTGAGAGAGCATTGCCTTCTTTGTTTTTTTTCTTTTGATTTTTCTCGAATTGGCTTTTCATTCGAGAATTTCTTGAACCCTTTGTTTTGACACATACAGGATCAAACATTAATTTTTCACTTGATCTCCCATTGCCATCATTGATAGCATCTTGAAAAGATGTATGCTTTGAAATTTCCGAATCATTAGCTTCTTGCATAGTTGACAGCTCCTTTTCAACTAAGTGCAATGCCTCAAATAGTTTTTCTTTGACAATCTGAGTACACTTAGGAGTCAATGAACCTTTGTCAAAAAGGTTGTAACCGATATGATTTAACTCACTGAGGCGCAATAAACAACTAGATTTTTCTTCATGTGCTGATGAGGCTCTAAAATCACTTGCTTGCAATGACTTTGCTTTTTTTGTCCATCTCCTAAGTATATATTTTTCGGGTATCTCTTTAATGTTATTCATAAGTAAAACCCGTAAAGCATGACGACAAAGTAATCCAAGACTTTCAAACATATTACAACTACATGAGACAATGCTATTTGGAACATCAAACTCCACACAGTAAATTCTTTCACGTCCATCTTCAGTCACATGATATAAAGAAATATTTTCGATGTTACTAAATTCAACATAATTCAAGCCTATGCAATCCATCAACTCCTCTTCAAACCTTTTAAACATAGCAAGAGTGTAAACATTGGATGCATGCTTCAAAATCCCACGTCCATTAACTTTGTTTGGTGCTCCATTTTTACATCAAAAATCTTGATTTAACTCTATTTGGCGAAATTCTTTTGCCTTTTCCTCATAATGTTGTATAACCTAAATAAGAGATAAAGAGCAATTCATAGTCTGATGCAATATGCTATTCATACTCTCGCTTATTTGAGTGGATCTAATTCGAGCCGAAAAAATATCTATGCTAAAGGCAGGGCACCATTTTACGCAAAGCTCATATAGTCTCTTAAGCCAATGATCTTGAAGTTCAAAATTTTCAATTATGGTAACCCAACTTGATTCAAACTGTGTTTCACTTTCAAATCCATAAAAGCATTTATTAAATTGTGCTTTGAACTCGGCATTGACAAAACGACTAGCAAGATGTTGTTTAGCATTATTTGAAATATGCCACATGCATAATCTATGAGAAGATTCTGGGAGGACAATCTCTACTGCTTTCATCATCGCTTGATCTTGATCAGTAAAAATACTCTTCGGTTGTCGATGGCCCATGGCTTCTAAAAATGTTTCAAATAGCCAAGTAAATGACTCAGTGGTTTCATTCGATAAAAAAGGACAACCGAACAAAACAGTATTCCACTGATTGTTGATTCCGACAAATGGAGCACAAACCAAATTATACTTATTGGTTCTATACGTGGAATCAAACACAAAAACATATTCAAAACAATCGTAATCCAATTTTGATCTTCCATCTCTCCAAAAAAAATTAGCTAGTCAATTATCCTGGTCCACTTGTATTGAATAGAAAAACATAGGGTCTTCAGCTTGCTTATATTTGAAAAAATTGATAATACTCTATGCATCCCCTGCTTCAATCAGTTTCTCTCTTTCAATTCGAAAAAAATTATGACAATCTTGTTTGGTAAATGTAATATTTTCAAACCCAATCTCCTTCCTGAGAAACGAATATGAACTTGTTTGTTTAATTCCTGCAGCAACCATTGAACGAATAACATCTCCATGTCCATCCAAAATTTTTCTTCCTAATCTTAAATTAATTCTTTCTTGTGAAGTTGCTAAATGGTGATTATGATGATCATTAAAGTAAGAAACAACCCAAACACCTTTTTCTATTGTAAAACGAATTTTAGCTTGACAACCTGTCCATGTCTCTAGATGATTAAATTTTTTCACTTTGCCAATATCTTCGTGTTCATGATACCCAGATTTCGAGCATAAAAATTCACGTTGTCTTATAGGTTCAGTCATACTTCGTCTCTTATTTCCTTTTCGAATACTAAACCCCTTACTCAAAGCAAACTGATTATAAAGATTATAAGCCTCTTCTTCGGAATGCACTTTCAGTCCCACTTTTATAATTTCTTCAACAGAATTATCTTGTTTCTCGACAAGATGAACTATATCATCTTGATTTGTCTCCATAAATGAAATTATAAATTAACAAAACCTGAGAATAAATTTTAATATATAATAAAAATCATGATAATACAAGAAATCGTCAAAAACTTTAAAAGAACAATTAAAATCTAATAAAAACACTGCTCAAAAATCATATAATTTTTTTTCAGTACGCTAAGTCATTATTATTAAAAATCACAATTATTTCAACGAATCTAAATAGAACTATATTTCAAACAAATAAAAATCAAGTGGAAATACTTAACATCCCAAACTAAATCACCCAACCAGCCTTAAATAACCTAACATGTTGATCCAATTAAGCATAATGCTAGAATTTACTAATTTTATCTAAAACTATTCTAGCATTATGCTTATTCCATTATTGCCGTCCACCACCGGCATCGCTTGAAGGGCACTACTACTGCTCTTTTTCTCCCATGGTTCACATCCCTTCCTTTTCTCCCATGGCAGGCAGAGACGTGAAGAGCTGAAGATTGCCGAAAGAAGCAGCAACCAGAACTAAAATAGCAGCAAGGCAGTAGGCAAAGATGTGAAGATTTTATTAGGGAAGATAGAATTTTTAATAGCAAGGCAGAGAGGTGAAGATTGACAGAAAAAAAAAATAGCAGTAAGGGAGCAAGCAGAGACGTGAAGATTTTATTAGGGAAAATAGAATTTTTAATAGGGTTGAGTAATTTTCAATTGGGATTTTAAAGATTTGTGATTAAAAAATCTAATTAAATGAGGTGTAAATGAGATATGCCATTAAATGATTAGAAATCTAATTAAATAAGGTATAAATGACATGTAAAAAATAGCTGAATGTCGTTAATTGATTGGAAAGGGACACGGCTTACCGTTTCATCTAATCCTTTCTCTTAAAGAGGAGAGATATGTCATTAAATGATTAGAAATCTAATTAAATGAGATATAAATGACATGTAAAAAATAGCTGACATGTCATTAATTGATTAGGAAGAGACACGGATGACATGACGTAACCGTTTCATCCAATCATTTCTCTTAAAACTAAAACCAAATGTTAAAAAGCCGCCCCGCCATCAGGCGGCCATTGTTTTCTGCATAGTGTTTTTTTTTTTAACATTCTTGTCAACATAACTGACACACTGCACAGTTAAAATTAGTTTAGCCTTCCAACATCAAACTGTAATGCTATATATATACACTTTTGTTTGTTTGTTTGTTTGGATTTTATGATTTTTTGGTTTGAGTTTTATTGGTACAAACGATTAGGTAATTGTGAAAGATTAAAAATGTAAATTAAATTATTGTCATGTGGGATTATATAAAGTGAGTCTTCATTGTCTTTCATCCATTTTCTATGGGTGGTTGTGAGTAGATTGATTTTGGTTTTTTTTTTTTTTAACAGCAACTTGAATTGGGTGTTAACATTTACCTCCTTATAGATATATATTATATTATATATATTTTTAAAATTTAATCTCTAAGTTTAATTTTTTTGAAATTTGACCATTTTTCTTAAATTTGAACTTGAGTGATTATATAAAACATTATAATTTTTTATAAAAAGAGGTGATAATATGCATTATTTAAAATTAAATATTGCTTATTTGTTGGTATTTAGAGGCAATTAACATTTTTATAATGTATTAAATTAATTAAAAAGGAAATAATAAAGCAGGGTTGGATACAAGTATAAGTGAAGGAATATGATGCCAAACATGTTGTTTTCATTTTATTGATTATTTTATCTTATCAACATGAAGTCATGTTTTTGAAATTATTTGATGCTTCTCACCCAACCCGTTTCTTTTTATTTCTAATTTAATTAGCCGAATGAAAATGGGTCAATGTGTTCTAGAATCAGTGTTACCAATTATTACTTATTCTTGTTTTAAATTTTAATGCATCCATAATATATTGTATCCAAAATTAATTATGAATACTTATTTGGAGTGATTATGACATATATTAATCTTAATTTTCATATGGATTAAATCCTTTACTAATCAACTCGGGTTTGTCTATTTCACCTTTTCACTTTTTGGGTTTTCTTTTTAGATTTTTTTTTCTTTTAAATTTTAGTGGTAAATTTCGTCTTCTCACGCCCAAAGAAAAGTGAAAATGTGTTTGAAAAATTAGCAAATTATTTTAAAAAGAAAATGAAGAGGGCATTGTATACATGAAGCATATAATTACTTTTTTTTCCATCTAAATTTTAAATACATTCGGATTTGAGAAGTGGTAGGTAAGTGAATGAATTACTATAAAAATCTCTAAAGCCTTCACAAAAATCCATAGACCCTGGCAGAAATTTTCCATTTTCTTTGTATTTTCTTGCATATTGCAAAAGCAAACAATTCATTCAAACATGACAGTGAAGAAGATTACATGGAAATCTCTCATGTTAAGCTGTTACAATAGCAAGGACATCATCTCTCCATCTGATTCAGGGGAGAAGGATTCGAAACCATGTCAATTCCAAAGACTATCAATGTCCGACGTAAGTGATCGCAGCTCGCCACTCTCTGTCGACGATCTCTCGACCTCTCTACTCGGCTCAAATCTTCATGTGTTTACCTTTGCGGAGCTAAGACTAATAACCCATAATTTCGCACGCTGTAATCTGCTCGGTGAAGGAGGGTTCGGACCGGTTTACAAAGGTTTCATTGATGACAAGCTTAGGCCTGGATTGAAGGCTCAGCCGGTTGCTGTCAAGGCACTGGACTTGTATGGCTTGCAGGGTCATAGGGAGTGGCTGGTTAATTTAACTCATCAACTACAACATATAAATCTATATATGTAGCATGAGTGCTGATATGAGCATATAGTAACATTTTTAATTGCAGGCTGAAATAATCTTTCTTGGTCAACTACGGCATCCTCATCTGGTTAAGTTGATTGGATATTGTTATGAAGAAGATAACAGAGTTTTAGTGTATGAATATATGCCAAGAGGAAGCTTAGAAAATCAACTCTTTAGAAGTATGTTGTTTTATTTCATAGAGTGTGTATGTACATGTATATATAGATCACTGAATTTATATAGGCCAACTTTTACAGGGTATTCAGCTCCCTTACCATGGTCTGCTAGGATGAAAATTGCCTTGGCAGCAGCAAAGGGCCTGGCTTTCCTACATGAAGCTGATAAACCAGTAATATTTCGGGACTTTAAATCTTCAAACATCTTGTTAGACTCTGTAAGCCCTTTTTTCTTGTCTATTTGTTTTAATAATTCCATGTAAGTGTTTGATGAAATTCTGAGAGAAAATAGTTCTCAAAAGGCTGACTGGGTGTCTGCGATTCTTATTTCAGGATTACAATTGCAAACTATCGGATTTCGGGTTAGCAAAGGATGGTCCAGAAGGCGAACAGACTCATGTAACGACCCGAGTTATGGGCACACAAGGATATGCAGCTCCAGAGTATATCATGACTGGTAAGCTGAGCTAATGTTCATATACATATAAGTCTCTAAGTCGAAGCATATGACTAACCAAACCCAACCCGATTTTTATATGTTAATTTCAGGTCATTTGACAACAATGAGTGATGTGTACAGCTTTGGAGTGGTTCTCTTAGAGTTACTAACAGGGAAACGATCTGTGGACAATAGCCGGCCCGGTCGAGAGCAGAGCCTTGTGGAATGGGCAAGGCCATTATTAAGGGACCCTAAGAAGCTTGATAAGCTAATAGATGCTAGACTTGAGAGACAATTTTCCAACAAGGGGGCTCAAAAGGTGGCTGCGTTGGCATACAAATGCTTGAGCCACCAACCAAAGCCAAGGCCTAGCATGGGCGATGTGGTCAAGATCCTGGACTCTGTTCAGGGGTTTGAGGATGAATTTGTTGGACCTTTTGTTTATGTGGTGCCAAATGAAACCGATGGTGACAAGGAGTTGTTTACGACCAAGGATTGCGGTGTAGAAAAACACGAACTACATCGTTGTGGTTGGCGAAATGATCAAATTGCCTCTTTCTTTGGTAGCTAATGCTGAATCTCCATGTGGCATAAGCATTTGAGAATTGCAGATATATGTGGTCGAATTTATGTGGTGCGAAATGAAAAACAAAGGTAGAAATTTCGACTGGAAACAGCTCAGAGTTTTTTTTTTTTTTGATAAAGGGGTTTTAGGAAAAAAATCAATTAAGTCTTTTTGTGAAATACACACTCAATTAAATCCTCAAATTCTGCAATTGCATCAATTAAGTCTTTTGACCAACATTTGACGTGGTGCTCTATGTTAGCGTCAGCAAAAATAAAAAAAATTCAAAATTCTTTAAAATAAAAAATTAAAAGTGGTATTTTTTTATTTTTTACTGTATATTATTATAATTTTTATATTTTAAAATTTTATATAATTTTAAAAAATCATCATCAATGAATCTAGATATATTATAGTCTAGGTTCACATTGAATCTGGACAATAGTATGTCTAGATTTATTCTGGACTTTAATTTTTAAATAGTTTTGATTAATTTTTACAAAAACTAATATTTTTAAAATTTTATTTTTTTAAATTTTTAAAAATTAAATTTTGAAATGAATGAAACAACTAGAAAAACTAAAAACAAATATTCCTTTTAAGTTTTTTATTTTTAAAAGAATATTAATTTTTTTGTTAACTTAACAGTTAATATGGCATTGTCATATCAGTAATTGTCGCTAACATAGAGCATTATATCAGCTTTATTAAAGGTCACGTCAGCGCTGTAATAGTCAAAATAGAAAACGTTGGTCAAAGAATTTAATTTATGTAATTAATTAAGTTTGTTTTTTGCGGAGTGACTTAATTGATATTTTTTACAAAAATTCAGAGATTTATAAATCATTTTAGTCTTTTTTTTTTAAATAAAAAATCAAATAATTACATCATAAACATAGAATATTCGACAATATTTGTTGAAAAGTTGAAAATATTGTATGAAGGGCAATAGAAGAAGTTATTTTGTGAAACTTGGTTGGTAAAATTAATGTTTGAAAAACAAAAGATGTTTGACCCAATTTGGCCATCCTTCAAGCAAATATATTATTGAAGTGTTTTGAATGAAATATATATATTATTGCTCGACTTTTCCTACCTTGTAAATAGACAAAAACTTACTATAGACTTTAAAATAACAATTAATTTTCAAATAGTACCATGGTAATTAATTAAACTTTAAATATATATATTAAAATTTTAAACTCATTTTCATTAATAACATTGACTTTGAGAGAAAAAAAAAATTATAAAAATAATTAGAATTTTTTTATTAATTACAAAACTGATCCATTTTTTTTATTATATACGTAAATAATCTAAAATTAATATTGAAAACGGGTGGAGTCAAAGAGATTTGTGTCACCCACTTGTTACGTCAACCAATCATTGGCTACTAAAATTAAAAAATTATTTTTTTTGTGCAACCGATCTATTTGGTGTCACTTGTATAAATATCACCTCCAATCTAATATTTTCGTGTATTTTGTGGGCTAAAAAATAAATTTTTGAGAGGCGCCAATCTATTTGGCATGACCAATGGTAGAATAGTGGTGGAGCCAAATAGATTGTCACCACCAATTTTATTGCGTCAAACTTTTTTTAAGTGATTTTTTTTAAACTCAAATTATTATTTTTATTTGGTGCTGTTATAGAGAATGGCATGACTATCATGCTGCCAATATTTTTTTTTATTTTTTAAAAATTATTTTCAGGCCTAACAACTAAATTTGTCAAAAATTGAAAAACAAAATTTTCATTAAGTTTTATGACTATCTAGATAGCTAAAGTGTTGGAAAAATCATTTATGAAAAGCATTTTATTGCACGGCAAAATTTCAAAAATTTTCATAAAACCAAAGCTTTATTATGTTACCTATGACAATAAATTTTACCAGCGTGTGTTTTTGAGATAGTGAGTTCTATCGAATTCCAGTTTAATTTCGACCAAATGATCTTCTTTGTTATTTCTGAATCCTTACATACACAGAGAGTGGGCTCCTATAAAAAACAGAGTGGGCTCCTATAAAAAATTGTAATTTTCTAGTAAGAAAAGTTCACTTTCTCTATGGGCAACCAAAACTGAAATTTGTATTCACAAAATTGAATTATAATTGCCAATTAAGTTACAAGTATAATCTTACTAATTTAATCACGAGTAATAATGAAAATTAGAATTTGTTTGCAGCTAAATAAACCTTCCCTAAATTTTAGCTGAGTATCTAGATATGACTTGCATTTCTATTTGGCTATCTCATAGTCCCTTTATATAGTAAAAAAATCAGAAAATATCTACTAGAATAAGAAGAGAGAGAGAAAATAATATTTTAATAGAAAACCCAAAGTCCCCTTAGGACTCTACACATTAGGCCGCACACACTATTTAATAGAAAACCCAAAGTTCTTATGCCTAGTGTGTCGCCTACCACATGTATCATAGGGCTTGATAGGCATTTTATTTATTGAGTATAATTATATGTGCAATTCAGTTTTAATTTAAATTAAAATAAGTTTATATAATTATTCAACTTAATAATTAGTTTTCTATTTCTAAAATATTATTTATTTATTTATTTAAAATTAATTAATTTTATTTATTTATTTTCTCAACTCAATTCTAATCTCGTCAAAGTCATGTTGATTTTACTATATTAGAATCTATGAGTAAATAAATTTAAATGTTTTATTCTATAAAACTACGATAACTAATTAATTTAATTTTCACTTTAAACTCAATCGTTTAATTACATTCAATTAAATAATAATTCAAAAAAATTTAAATTAATTTCTAAGTCACCTCTTGTTCCTTTTCAAGAATATGAATTTTTAATATTAATTCATAAAATCTATTTATCTTTCGTTTTTTATTCATTTATCATATCAAACCTAATTGCAATCCATAGAAGGTTGTATTGAGTTAGTAGATGGACTGATTGAACATATATAATTAGGGCTTAAATAATTTGTAATTAAGTTCTGATTTTTCGTCTATTAATTACTACTTTATTTAGTCATGAGGTCAATTCATTAAAAGTACCATGATTGAACTCCCTATTATATACTATTATGAAAGCAATTTAGTTTATGCTTTGTTCAATGACCTTGTCATTAGTGTGTTACCCTCATAGGATATATTTAATCTTAGGTTAAATTCGTGAACCCAATATAATCTTATTTTATCTCATGGTCACCATTACATCTTCTACATTGAAAACGATTATACTAACAAATAGTAATAATGATTAGTCAACCTAGACAAATGATCTATGACCATTCCTTTTTCATAATTCATATAATAACAGTGAGAGGATATCATTTTGTCATTAATTGAGATACGAATTCAACTATTGCAAGTGAAATCATGTCATAAATAAGTCATATACCCAGCATACCAACTTTCGACTTTGATACCGTTGAACACAAGTTTCCAATATATTAAAGTATATGAGTTATATACTACTATGAACGTCACAAATGAATTTATCCAAAAACGGATCAAAGATAAAGTCTACTTAGGTTCTACATGATGTATTGTCAATCCAGACAATCACATTTATGTTTCTGTTTTCTGAGAATCAATCACTTTGATACTAAAGACAATGTATCTCCCCAACTGGACTTAACAAATAACATGATAGTCCCTTGAATCAATTGTTTAAATTTGATCCCTCAAACTACGGACCATTTAAATTGCCTATTAATATAAGTCTTCTTCCTACATCATAATCCATCCCTATGATACAACTTAGTATTAGTTAAATCTTAAGTAATCGATTAGTCAATATTTGTTTATTCATTATGCTTTTCCGTGTAAAAACCATTAAAGAAAATGTACAAAAGATAATAATTTAACTATGAAATTCTATTTAACCATTTGTTTAAAAAGTTACAAGCATGATGACAAAATCACTACACTAGAGGCACAAAATCACAACATAAAGCTCCCATTAGGATAAATGTGAATCAATTATACACGAATTTGCTTATTCATTTTGTGCATCCTCTTTACCTCTTTTAGTTAACTTTGGTATGCATCCTCTTTACTCGAAGTCTTTATTTGCAAGTTTATTCTAAAAATAACCAAAAATATCAAAACTAAATAAAATTTTCTACAAAACTAAACTAAGACTTTCTAGATTTATAATGATGATAATAAATGTATTAATACTAATAAACATTTATTTGATTTGTTAATTAATATAATTAAGGGAAGTTTAAGCATATCCAATACTAAATAGCAAGGATATTTTTCTGGAATTAAGGTATTTATCATGTCAGTTTTACGATTCATCAAGATTAATCATTTTGGGGTTCTTGGTTGTCTATCCCAACAATGTCAACTCCAAAATTCAAATTTGAATTCTCTCTCTAAAAGTACAATATACTTTACCACTACATTAAACACTTGTTAGTTAGCATGGATAATCTCTTTGAAGAGAGAACACAACACTAACAATTTCATATAGAATGAAGTAATGTAAAGGAAAAAACAAAGTATAAACCATTTGTTTCCTTTAAATTTTTAAATTGTAAGTTATAATTTATGTTATTTTAATTTGAAGATGATTGTTAAATATGAATGTATTATAAATACAAATATAATTGATATTTATAGAATTGTCAAAAATGGAAAACGTTGGTCAAAAGGTTTAATTTATGCAATTTGAGAGTTTAAGAGCTTAAATTAAGTGTGTTTTCCAAGGAGGGACTTAATTGATATTTTTTGTAAAAAAGGACTTTTATACCCCTTTAGTTTTTTTTATATAAAAAAATCAGATAATTACACCATAAACATAGAATATTCGAAAGTGTTTGTTGAAAAGTTGAAAATATTGTATGAAGGGCAATGGAAGAAGTCATTTTATGAAGGTTGATTGGTAAGATTAATGTTTGAAAAATAAGAGATGCCTGCTTCAGTTTGGCCTAATCCAAGCAAAAATATTATTGAAGCATTTTGAATGAAATATATGACTTTTCCTAGCTTGTGAATAGACAAAAACCTACTATACACTTTTCCAACTGTAAGAGGTTGTTTAGTTTTTTTTTTTTTTAAATAGCTTGAGTTAAAAGCTTTAAAAAGTTAATGTTAGCTTTTATTTCAAATGTTTTAATATAATAAAATAAATTTTAAAATTCCTTAATTAAATATCTAAAATTTATTTTCAAGTATTACAAACAATAGTCTTAAATGACTTAGACAATTCATAAAAGGTTTTTTAGTATCTCCAAGACCTTTTGTTCTAAGCCTTTCAAAGCATTTTTCAAGACAAGTATCGAGACTTAGTCTCCCAAGTCTCGATACCTCTCAAGCAAACTGTAACAAAGCTTTTGAGAAAGATATAATATCGAGAATTATGTGCCAAGTCTCCACACCTAGCAGTCAAGTCTCGAGACTTTGGGCTACGAGTATCGAGACTTATAAAATAGTAGCCATAGGCCTTTTAAGAGTAGCATGGTCTTGAGGCTTACTACCTAAAGTATCGAGACTTACTCCCAAGTCTCGAGACTTGCCTATAAGGTCTCAATACCTCATGTCTTCTAATGACTATTTTTCAGCCAAGTCTTTATACCTATCTTCCAAGTATTGAGATTTAATCCTATAGGTTACACTAAACACGTGAGATAATTTCTTTCAACTGCTAAAAACTCTCTCCAACAGCTCCAAACGTCCAAAATCAGTTAGAGTGTGTAAACTCAAGTCAAGAACATTTGAAAACATAAGAGACACATATCCAAGCATCCAATTCAAGAGAAAAGCTTCAAATTCTTTATTTCTCATTTTCGTCTTGTACATAGTCTCAAAGTTCATATTGTAAAATCTTTTATCATTCTCATTTCATTTCTTTGAAAGATTAACTTTGGCAACACATACTTTTTTAGAGGTTTTATTGTTACAACCTGATTTTAGGCAGTGTCAAAAATGCAGTTTCGAGACCTTATTTCCATAAACTGAGTCTGTAAGGATGAAATATAAATATTATCAGAGTTAATATGAAAATATAGTAAAGATTAGTTAAGTAATTTAACCAAGAAAACTGTCAATTAAAGTTCAGAAACAAAATTGTAAAAGTCTAATCGCTATTGAGTTTTAATTGAGAAAATGCTTGAGGACCTAAATAGCAATTACCCAAAGGACCAAAATGGTTACTTAACAAAATTTAAATATAAGTTAGTGGAAGATGATGGTGTTTTCCATTTAGTTTAGTTTATAATTAAATTAGTATATCAATACCTTAATTAAACATGATTAATTAAAGGTTAATTAAACTGTATAGATTAGTGGATGGAAATATGTTAATTCTTGAATTTTTTTATAGATTTATGATCATAGGAGTTTGATTTAGATAACTCATGTATCAATTTCTTCAATTGTTAAATATTTAGCAAGTTTCCATTAAAAATTAATTATTTTGAGCTTGATTTGAAAAATTGGTAGTTAGTAAGCTTAGATTATGATAAGGACCAAATTAGAAAGTAAGTTAAACTTGTTAGATAACTTTGTAACATTAGGGGCTAAATTGAATAAATTGAAAGTTGTCATGAAATTATGTTATAGATAGAAAGTATAAGGCCTTTAATGAAAGAATGCGAAATAGGATTTTAATCCAATGTTAGATTTGGAAGAATATGAGTATCCCGGATATAGGGACTAAATTGAATAAAATACAAAATATGTTTAATTATGTGTTTGAATGTAAATTGGATGTAAACTAATATTGTTTTTATAATTGACTTATCGGATATAGCTAAAGACAACATTGGGCCATTGCGAGAGAAGGGAAAGACGAGAGTCATGGACAAATAACAAAAATTACGATTTGTACTTTTATAATTTGAGTTCAATACATAAATACATATACATATGCATATATACATACATGTGGTTGTTGAAAACCTACTTATTAAGGTAAGAATTTCCTAACTCGGTTTATACATTATGATATTAAATGTCAAGAATTGGATTAAGTTGAATATAGTAGAAACGAGTAAGATATGAAATGATAAATGTTATGTATGTGAATTGATGATGAGATGGTATGAGATCATGATATGTGAATCGGGTTATAATATGCAATTGGAACATTAGTTATCCTATTAACTTCCTCGGATAAAGTTGGATATAGTTGGTATGTAGCACCCCAAACCCGGCCCAGAAGTTATGGCCGGATCCGGCATGCCACATCAAAAACGTAAAAAAAAAAATTCCATTCTAAGTCCAGAAAATCGTACTTGATGTTCAAAAGATTAATTCATAAAAGGTTAAAGTGAATGGAAGCTGTGCACCAGGTAGGAAACCGGAAAAGAGGTGGTGAGTCCATCGGACTGCTTAAGTACCAAGCTCCCTTCAGATCCAATCCTAGACATGCATACCGCCATTGCCACACCTTAACGTCATGGATACTTCTAGGAAACCGATTTGATTAAGTCATTTTTAGGAAAAGTGATTAATTTTGGAAACTACTTTCATTGCGGAAGCTTTTCTTGTTGTCGTGTTATTTTGAAATCAACTGTTGTTTTTGAAAACGCGCCCTAAAGCTATCCAATTTCAACAGTTAAAATAAGTAATACCTATCTTAGTAATACATATTAAAAACCATTAAAAATAATTAAGCGGCCTTATTACATTTAAAAACCCAAAACTTCAAACGTAAATAAAAGGATGTCCAATTCACCAGAAGAAAATCAAACTTTCAGAACGGGTGGCCACTCCGAATTCCCTCACAGCTCCAAGCCCACTATGGTTGGGGATTTCCTGCGTGGATGAAAATAAAAGGGGTGAGTTTGGGGAAACTCAGTGTGTAAGGAAAACCCATTCAAAGCCCAAGTCAACTCAAGCCCATTGGGCCTAAACCCATTTAGGTAATAGTGGTACTGGGCCAGAGCCCTTTTCAGATTACAATAAACTGGGCCTTAGCCCCTTATTCAGATAACAGTATGGCCCATAGACCCATTTCAAAATACATGCAACATCAGTAAACATATGCAAGCCCATTTAGGGAGACTACTCAACCCACCAACCACTACACTTCACCCGTACCAGCCATACACTCCATGTGGGGATAGCTCAACCCACCCAGCCCAACACTCCACAGTTGCAGCCTTGCTGCTCAGTTAACAGTAAATTGAGGCAAAGCCTCTAGTACGTGGACAAGCCACTTTCAGTACTTCCTCCGTCAATATCCCAATCCCATGCATCAGATAATAACAACATGGCATGCAGTAAATAACAACAGTCAAACATGCATTTAGGTCAATTTAACCCTAGGGGTATTTCAGTAATTTATCTACTAGGGGTAAAACTGTAAATTTTCCACTTTTAAAGGTATTTCAGTAATTTATCTATTTTAGGGTTTTTCATGCATATTCCTACTTTTCACGTACTAACAGAATCACGTACTGAGCGTTCTTACTGAATTGGGCCCGTTAGCCCATCATTCCAATTTTGGCCCATTAAGCCCAAAAATATCGATGGCACAGAAATCATGCATTTTGCAATCCAAATTTTGCAGCTTACCAAAAACATTAATCGTTTTACCTCACGAGCATTCGCACACTCGCAAATCTACAAAATACCGGTTTTCGGCATTTCGGCTTTTCGACTTTTGCCGATCCAGACTAAGAAAAAGGGTGTTAGTTACACACCTGTTTGCGACGATATGCTGACAAGATCCACACACGAACTGCCTACAATTGGATTACTAACACGTTAATCTAACTATTCAAATATGAACTACGTATTAACCCCTTACAATATTTGGCCAACCACACCTACAGATCATAGTAAGCTTATAAGAAATCAATAAGCAACTCATTAACAAATTTTTGTCAATGTTTACCACATAATCATAATTTCACTGCAAGCTGTCTTCCTGAGCAACAGTCACTAAATCATTTATAACTGGAGCTACGAAACTCCAAATAAGGTGCCGTTAATTTTTCCTGAAAATAGACTCATATATCTTCTATCCATAAAATTTTCAGAATTTTTGGTTTGGCCAATCAATACCAGATTTTTCTTAAAGTTTCCCATGTTTCACTGTTTGACTAATCTGACCACTCTTCATTACGAATCAAATTTCTCATTGTACAGAATTCAAAATATGTTCTTGTTTATTCCATTTGAAATCGAAAAAAATTAGAATATGTAGATACAATCAGAATAAAAAAATAGAATTGCACTAGGCAATCAAAACACGAAATTAGCAAAAATTGGAATAAAAAAAAGACACGAAATTCTCAGATAAAACCATAGAAATAGAATAAGTTATTCAGCTTCTAATTCATCTCCCACAATTTATGGTGATTTTCCAAAGTCACGTTACTGCTGCTGTCCCAAGCAGATTTATTACCAAATCACTCTTTCATACACCTATCTTGCATGCATGTTATTTAAACATGTATATCACCAATCAATCATCACATATCTATGATTTTTACTTAAGCATAATCTCCATTTCATCATTTTAAAGCACAACATGTTAGCCGATTTTTCCCTTTAGCATCTAAGGCACATGCATGCTCATTTGTTTGGCTCAACTTCACATATCTTCTATTTTTCATCAAAAGAACATGAAACAACAACCATTTCCTTCATTTTAATTCATGACCAAATGCTCACAACACAACCAAAAATTAAAATATACTTCAAAAGTTAAAGTAGAATCAAGAAGAACTCATGAACCTCAAAATAGAATCAAGGTACCAAGAACTTACCTTCAATTTTCCTCCTCCTAATGACTGAATACTCAAGAGCTTTCTCCTCTCCTTTCTCTTCTCTAACTTTCAGCTATGATGAACAAAGATGGACAAAACTTTGTTCTTTTCACCCTTTTTTCTTTTAATAAAACTTCATATTTCATCCATTTAATTCTTTAATACAAAAGACATGAAATTCTTATCATGAAACATTTGCCTAACCCATTATCATGAAACATTTACCTAACCCATTATCATGGAACATTTACCAAACCTATTATCAATTTATATCAAATTGTACCATAAATTATGGATATCAAGTGCACATTTTGTCTACAACAACATGATGGCTGGCCACTTCATGTAAAATGGGAGGTTTGTCATGCAAATCCTCCTATTTTGCACTCCTATTTATTTGGTCACTTCAATTTAGCCTATAGCATTTTCAAACATTTTCACATAGGTCCTATTTCATAATTTCACTCACAAATGACAAAATTAAAGCATGAAATTTTGCCAACATTCACAGAATTCCCGAAAATTGGGGCGTTACATGGTATGCCATCGGATTAGATTGTGTACGAGTTCTACTTCTATTATATATCGATGAGTGATTAGTGCATATTACTTAGGATGTTCTAATGAGTGTTGGGCTCACGTTTTACTTCAGATATACCAATAAGTTGTTAGTGTAAATTATACTTCGTACGTTCCGATGAGGCACTGGGTGCCAAATTAGTGTGATGGTTGGATGATTTGTATATTTGTTCTAAGTCTGTGTTCGGTTATCAAGGTTATAAAACATGAAACTGAAATGATGGTTGATATGAAATGTCATTTGAAAAATGGAATACTTTGTATGCATATGAAATGTGATAATTGACAGTATGTGAAAGATCATGCAAACCGATTATACAAGCCCTGAGGGTCGATATGAAAATGAAATGAATCAAAAGATTCGAGAAGGAAATATGAAAATAAAATGACTTAGTGATATGCATTGGTATATAATTGAACTATTGCAATGATAGAAAACTTGGTATGCTAATACTAATATGAATTTATCAATTGACATAAAGTATGCATTTTGGATACATGTGACATGAATTGAAAATTGATATTGTTGAAAACTAGTTCATGATTTTATTGTAAGCCTAACATGCTATGTTGATCATATTATTGATTTGAATCATGAAAGTACCGTTGAGCTTTATCATTCAGTACACGTTTGTTTATTTTGTACGCAGGTATTAGTAGATCTCAAAGACTCAAGGAGTGATCCAACATCCAAACCACAACTCTCGACTCAGTAAAGTTTGTATAGTTTTTTTATGGTTCAATATGTGGCATGTACCTAGGATTGAGTCGGTTTTAAGTAGTAAGTTATCGATTTGGTGTTTTGGATATAATGGTTAGTTTGATATATGGTACAATAGTTGTATATGATATATATATGTATGTAAGAAGCATAAGGTTTAAAAGAATATAAATATGTTAATGTTCATATTATAGAGTTGTTGTGATTTTATATTCAAAGATGTTATGGAAATAGTAGGTGATGTTGCAACATCAAACCTTTAACGTCCCGAAAGAAATTGACAGAGAGTGACATCGCAACCATGGACCTCCAATGTTGCGATGTCAACCCAATGATTTTGAAATTGTTGCATTTTAGTCCTTAACTAACCTTGGTTTATCGAAAGAGCTTTCGTAAGCTCATATAAAGCTAAGATTCAATTATATAAAATGTTGCAATTATATAATGAGCTTTATAGCATGTATGAACTGGATTGAACTTGTAATGCCCCAAACCCAACCCGATTCACCGGGTTTGGATTTCGAATGTTACTACACCAAAACTTAATCAATAACGAAAACAGTTCAAAATTTCACATTTCTTTAAACATGTTATTTTACACTTTAATTAGAAACTTATTGTATGAAGACAAAGGAAATAACTTAAAATAATCTTATTACAACTGAATTAATTCAAATCCTTACAAAAAGGAAGTTTATTTATTATAGACTCAAAGGGTGTATTCCTAGACTACACTACATATCCATTGTATCCATTATAGCTCACCTGCCAGCACCTTGACGTACCCCTAGCGTTGTCCCTCCAGGCAACGTCTCCTCTTAGATACCTGAAAAGCAATAACAAATCTTGTAAGTACATGAGTACTTAGTGAGCTCATTATAACAATACATTAATAGATTCTTTGCAATCTTGTATAAATTATAGGGTGCCAATTATTCTACATCATTTATTTCAATGGATACCTCCACAGAATACTATTCTATTAAACTTCAGCTATCCTGCTATTATCATACTCCATTTTCCTTATTTATCTAATTGAGGAATCCTTCCAAACGTTTCATAAATCTCTTGTCCAATAATAATTTCTTAACAATACATACCCTTAGAAACCACTTCCAATAATCTTTGCCTTAACTAATACTCTTATATCAAACAGTTGCTCACGGACATTTATCATGGGCGGATACTTATATGTTTGGCGAATACTTGCGCAGAATATAATACCATAAATTCATACTCAGGCATACCTTGATTCAATACCACTCATATCCATACTGATAAATAACTACATAGACTACTCTGATGAATTACATGTCGTGATATATCAAAATCCCATAATTCAAGATAACATTAACTCAGATTCAGAATAATTCTTGAAGAAGATACAATACCCCTCACTTTTCATATTTACAGATCATCATAATGAATACCCTTCTTAACATACAGATACATGTCTCTTTTTCATAGAAACTCTTAAGACTTAGTCACTCATAACCTAGATCATATCAATACCTCATCTTAAGTTTACTTATTATAGAACTAAAAAAATTTACTCATATCTTACAATAATGACAGACATTCAAATTCAAATTTTACTAGAAATTCTTGAAAGTTCATGCCACATAGGCCTAATAGAGCACGCCATACAAACATTCATACAGAATCTCGTGTTTACTATTCTGGCGGACTTCAGAGAACACATTAAAGGAAAACAAACGATGAACTATACATACCATAAGTCTTTGTTTCAGAATATGCCACCAAGGCAAACCATACAGAGTATACCACAAAGGCCATATATATAAAGTATGCCACAAAGGTTATATATACAGAGTATACCACAAAGGTGATTCATTCAGAGTACACCACAAAGGCTGATAGGATGCCACATAGGTATCCCAAAGACAATGATTATCAATTTCCAGAATGACATTCTTCACGTGCTAAGAATGAAGCCATGAAAGGCCTCGCAAGCAGCAATAACTTCAGTCATAAAAGGGTCCAGAATACTTGACTTAAACCCGATTATGCAGCATACGAAGTGACTCGAATCACTCATCACAATGGCCATCCAGCCAACAATCTCATTGTTCATAAAAACAACCCCCATCTATATTACATTTAATCTTACCCAAAGGTGGTGTACCCTATCTACCATTAGCACTCATGGTCGACTGTTTGGGGAAACCCCTAGCCTTATGAACGACGCGAGTTGCCAGCCAACTATGGAGATATCCATTCACATGTTGGTCTATGTACTTTGCTGTCTGTGTTTGCTTTTCCAAAGTATGTAATTTCTGTGAAGCCATATCCTTCATATAGTACAAAGTATTCTCGCTCAACGTACGACTTGATGCTCTATGAGAACCATAGTAATAAACTCTATAACTGAAAGAGAATAGCTATCAATACCAATCAACATACAAACATCCCTAGCATATGTTTAGTGAAAAAGAGCATGCTTATATCCTCGTCCACTTGTTGACACCAAAAACATGTTGGATCAATAGAAACTCCCTAATGAAGAAGCCTGCTATTATAAGGAGTGATTTCCCTCATACACCGCCGAATACATTCTTCGACCTTTGGAGGCAAAGTTATAGCATATGAAAATTTGAGTATTTTCATTTTTTTATTAAATTTCATAAAATAAATAGACATATATCTTAAAAAGGATAATATAGAATCTTGAGAATTTAAAAAAAAATAGTGAAGTACTATAATGAAGGGACATGAACGGGGTCAAACATTTTGACTTAGTAAAATTGAAATATATATAAATACTTTGGGTAAAACTAATTTTTTTAAATTTAAATTTAATTATTTGTTTTTTAAACAGGCCAAAATATAATTTCCTACTATTATTTTAGGATTCACCCTTGTGAAGGTTATATATTTGGTGGTGCTTTACTATTTAAAAGAGAGAGAGAAAAAATATATGCAGAAGATAGGATAAAAGCAAGTGTGAAGCCTAAAATTTTTAATTGGGGGCTCAAGATAAAAATATAAATTATTGAGGTGAAACTTTAAAATTTTATGCTAAAAGAGTTAAATTAAATTGCTAATTTTTAAGGGGTCTAAAATTCCAATATAACCTTGTTATCTTGGTGCTAAGGTCTTGCCTTTGACTTTGAATATGCCTTTGAATGAAAATGTTTTTTTTTGCTACATAATAAAATACAACTCATCCAAATTGGACAAAAGAAATGAGAGAAAATTAGGATAACATGATTTTGAAAGTAAAACAAAAAAAAAATTACAAATTACCTGAATTAAATTCAAATTTTTTTCTATATTTTCTTTAATCTTACTTAGTGGGAGGAGGAGTTGTAAGATGGTGTTAACAAAGTTGACGACTAAATATTGAGGGATTAAATGTTAATGCATTTTGTACTTACGTGATGATCTGATGGTTAGGGTGTTCATCGTCCTAGGTGAGGTCTGGGTTCGAGTCGTGCTAGTCGCGTTTATTGTTCAGATTTTGCCTTGTTATTGTCATTCACCAAAAAAATGTTAATGCATTGTGGAAGTGATCCAACACTAATGTGATATGCAAATTTTGAATTCTAAATGTTCAAGGATTTGAGGAAATCAATGTATTTGTCTTTGGCAATGCGTCATAGTCCTATTTATAAGTCAGATTGGGCCTTAAAAAAATTTAGATTTGTTTGATAAGTTCGAATTAGATTCAGTTCGAAAAATGAGCCTAAAATTTTACTTATATCCAGCTCGAATAAAAATGCTAAAACTCGGGCCTAGTTTGACCCACCCATATTATTTTTTATATAGTTTTTTTAAATATAATACATCAAAAACACTAAAAACATTAAAATAAATGTTCCCAAACAAATTGAAAATAATTTTTTTTAAAAAAATCTTTATACTTAAATAACACTAACATAGGTGCAACTTAATAAGCAGATGCCTCTAAAATAGTAGCAAAATTAATAATAAAATAAGAGTTATACAATATCTGAACAATAACAATAAAATAATAGCAACATAATAGTGAAATGACAGCAAAATAGTGAGAAAACAACAATTTTTTTTCTTTTTGCAAGTTTGGGTCAGGCCTAGGCCAATAAACCTTACCCGAGGTCCAGCCCATTTTCTAAACGGGGCTTTTTTTTTCCAAACTCATTTTTCAAATATATACTTTTGCTCAAACCCTCTCACTTTTTAAATCGACCCGACTCATGGACAGGTCTAAAATAACTTTACTATCACATTGTATTGCAATAAAAGTGTGACAATGACTAATTCTAAGGAAACAAACATCATAGAAAAAATACATTGATCACAAGTATCACAGTGCTAGAAAGGTGGTTGTTGGTGAAATAGTAATTGTTGTCAACATTATATTTGGAGATAACTTTGCAGTTTCGTTTATCAAAACTCTAATCATGTAAAGGGAATGAAAATGCAAAATATGATACATTTAGTTAGGTAGTATAAATTAAGTTCATAGCCCATGAAATTATTGGGAGCAAATGTTTATGTTAGGATTATTATGTTGTCTAGAAGTTTACTTAGAGAGATAGCTTGTCTTAGTTATCAGAGTAAGATTGATTCCCAAGATACTGACATAGATGCGATTCTATAAATTGACAATACATTCAACTAGACCCAATATGAATTAATTCACTTGTAATGTTTATTGTGTACTTACCTTAATCTTGAATAAGTGAAAGACTATGTATGAATAACTAACATATTTGAAATATAAATTCACTTATAGATGGTAAAATCATAATTCAAAAGTTAATGACAATATACAATTTATAAAAGTGGAATGAAAGCATCGGTCATTTGTTTTGTTAAATCGCAAGCTCATTGGAAAAAAGTTTTTAAATATAGCTTTTGTAATTATAGTGGTTTGACTCTATGACTTAATAACAATGTAATTAATAGACGAAAAATCAAAACTTAATTACATGTTATTTTAGTCTACATTTTATATGTTTAAATGGTTTTTTCGCTAGCTCATAAATAATTGGAAGTTCAGTCATGATATTATAGTGGTTTGATGTTATTATAGATGTATTTATGAAAAGAATATCGTCACGACGCCATTAAATATTAGAAAAAATGGATATCTTAGAAGCTTTGAGGCATATTATCGATTAGTAAATATGGAGATTTGAATTATAAAAGTATGGTTTTATATTCTACTCCATGAGATCTTTACAACAATATATCATATACTCAAAATGGTTGAGTGATGGATGAGAAATTGATACTCAAAGTAAGCCACTTGTGAGAAATTGATACTCAAAATAAGCTACTTGTGAATTATGTTGAGGAAAATAAAAACCTTTGTCCTACATTTGTTAGATATCAAGAGTGAAATATTTTTATATATGTGAACCAACTAAGTGGTTATTGAATGACTAAATTAATACTTTCCCTTGTGCGCAAGGGGTACAAATCCAAACCTATTAAGATTGTGCTCCTACAATATAGTGATGCAAAATGTTTGGATCAGTTGGACCTTTTTAACCCTGTAGATATTTACTCATTAATATTTCCAAATTTTTAAGCTTACCACATAAGTAATCGCGGGAGAAGGGCTCACTCCAAGAAGCGAGACCACACTTTACTTAAGTGTAGCCTCAACTCCCTCAAATTATCACTTCGAGTATATAACTTAATTATTGAATAAGAATAATTTATTAAAAAAAAGAATATGTTAAAAAATGTTGCAAAATCACAATATGCAACATAACACAAGTATGAACTACGTCAACTGTCGAACTGTTATCGTTTGCGCTCATAAGCCAGACCCCCTTAACGCGCATTACATGTCCAATAAAAGAGGGAGGTTTGCATTGCGTGTCCGATAAACATTGGACTGTCATTGCACATTCCCCATAACGCTCGTTAACCAAACCGCTTGGGTCCAAATCATCATTGGGCTGTCATTGCACACTCCCCCTAACGCGCGTTAACCAAAACAGCTTGGGTCCAAATCATCTGATAGTTTCAACCTGTTTCTCTCTGCAGACTCAGCACTGCTACTGTTTTCGAGTTTCAACGAGTTTAAGTAAAATCTAACAAAACCCCATCCCCAAAATTTCATTTTATACTTGTATCATACATTAAGTGCCTTTAGCGACTCAGTGTTCTTATAGCTTCTGGTAGTTGGCTAGTTAATTGCGTCCCGAGCTTTCATTGTAAACCGTTCGGTGTTGGGGGCAGGGTTCTTCCTTTTTCTCCATAAAAATAGCCAAAATGAGTTAATTAGAAAATTCCCCGAACAGTACATTTTAATTTTTATATAATCCATGTCTTTGCTGAAGTCCCATTCAACACCCTAATTTTCTCCGGTTATCTTAACCAAACTATTCGTACGTTAGGGTTTCACATATTTTGTGTTTTCACTCTCTTTTTTTTTAATACTTATCAGTCCCATTCGGTAAAGGTTTAGTCTTTCTACTCTTATTACAATCTCACAATCTACATGCATTCTCCAAAGGAGGAACAGGGTGAGCCTCTAAAACGGAGTTTCAGTGAGGCGAACTCAGACCCACCTGATTGGATGGTTCTAGGCGACAATGAAACTGCTAAGGAAGAAGACCCTTCTTCATCTTCAAAACCTAAGGACTTTAACCCCAGAGGGTTTGCCCTTTTCTCTTTTTCGTTTTTGAGTGTGGTTGTTATTTGTGTCGTTCTGAGTTTTTGATTTTATTTTTGTGTTTTGCAGGTATCAATTGCAGGTATATGAGGTGGCAAAGAGAAGAAACATAATAGCAGTGTTGGATACAGGTGTAGGGAAGACAATGATAGCTGTGATGCTCATAAAGGATTTTGGTCAAGCTATCGAGTCTACTGAAAGTAAAAAATTGATTATTTTCTTGGCTCCCACTGTTCATCTAGTCAATCAGGTTTGCTTTTTGATACTCGAAAGTTTGAATTCCTCCTGGTGAGGTAATTGTAGTTAAACATTGACATTGTGTGTATATACATATATTTGTATTTGCAGCAATTTGAATATATAAAAGATCATACTGGTTTGGAAGTTGAACAGTATTATGGAGCTAAGGGGGTTGATGAATGGACCTTGGATTGTTGGGAGAAAGAAACAAAGGAGCATGATGTAAGTTTGCTTATTATCTAGCTTTGATAAGGCTACTTTTTAAGCTAATGCACTGACTCTTATAAATGTTGAGTTGGCTTAAAAATTCCATTTGGTTCTAGTACTCTCACTTTGAGAATCCTCTGCCTTAATTTTTCGTAATTCGTACTAATGTTTTTCAATGCACTTCTAGTAAAGTTGGCATTTGGTGTTTACTTATCTTTGAAGGGCACCTTGTAGGCATTATTCATTGATATTCTTTGAAGGCACTATACTTTGTAAATGGGTAGCAAAGCATGGGACATACTTTTTTTCTTCTGCTTCTAGGCCCTTTAGATCAACTTGTTACTGATATGTATATCTTTATCATTGATCTTGATATGTATATCTTTATCATTGATCTTGTAGGTTCTGGTTATGACACCCCAAATTCTATTGGATGCCTTAAGGAAGGCATTCTTGAGTCTGGATATGGTGTCCTTAATGATAATAGACGAGTGCCATCGTGCTACTGGCAACCATCCATATGCCAAAATAATGAAGGTCAGTAATCCTGAAATCTTTTTGCAAGAATCTTGATGACTTTTTGTTTTTTGACACTAAGAATTTTGATGGCTATTTAAATTATGTGGTCCTTTTTTCTGATTAAAAATGAAATGTTGTTGTGTTCTATATTTTGGTGTAGGAATTTTATCACAAATCTAATAACAAGCCAAAGATTTTTGGAATGACAGCATCACCTGTAGTTAGCAAAGGTAAGGTATTTGTATTATTATTTTTTCATATGATATTTAAGTGTTTCCTATTCATAAGGTTTATCTAGTTGTTTATATCCCCATTTTGCTCAAGCTTTGTTCCTATTACAGAAGAGATCTAAAAGTATGGTTGTTTTAACCATTAAGGATCAGTTTTTTAAAGAAAATGATCTTGAAGCTCCTTGGTGTTGCAGAAATACTTCACCTTTTTTTGCCCCACAAGCATATTTTGTTGCATATATACAGTAGTTCTTATGCTTTTGACTCAACTTTCTGTAGGTGTGTTGTCCAGCAATAATTGCGATGGTCAAATGTCAGAACTTGAATGTGTTTTGGATTCCTTGGTATCTTTTTATTTAGTTTTTCTGGTTACCTATATGATTGATTTGCTGGAAAAACCATATGTTGATATGAACAATATCTTGAATATGTGCTGCTGCAGATATACACTATTGAAGACAGGACAGAGATGGAAGCGTGTGTTCCTTCTGCTAAAGAAAGTTGTAGATTTTTTGATCCAGCACAATTTTCTAGCTTGGATTTGAAAGCAAAGGTAGAAGCCTCTTGGTTAAAGGTATCCACGGACTTTCATGAGTGATTCATATGTGTGGGAATGTGTAATTTACTCTTTTCATATAGAGTTGTTGAAGGCCTTTTATTTTATTTTATTTTATTCTGGGCAGACAGATGCGTCATTGTCAAATTTGCAAAGCTCACTGCAAACTTCTCATAAAGACATGGATGATAAACTTAAGAATCTACGGAAGCGATTATCAAATGACCATGCTAAGGTTCTGCATTGCCTTGATAATCTTGGTCTCATATGTGCTTATGAGGTATGATGTGATGTAAATTTCAATTAGAGTAATGATCTTTAAGAGGAAAAGTGTGTTCATCTCGTTTTTACATGCCATATAAAATTCAAGCTACTCTTATAACATCCACATCTTTTGATTTCTATTATTTACTTGGATGCATTTGTTATCTAATTTAACTCTAATAGTTACATTAAAAACCAATTAACTGAGTAAAGTTTGACAAAAACCCTGTACTTTATACAATCACCATAGTTTAAATAAAAAATAAGGTTTCGCTGGGCTTTATGTTGTTTCTTTCTGCTATGCCTTCCTGTTTGCTCCTGATGTGATGTGCTTTATGCTACTTCTTTCATAGGCTGTTAACATTTGTCTAGAGAACATCCTTGACACCACAGAGGAATCTAAAGCATATAGAGAAAGTGTGTTGCAGTATAACAATTTCCTTGAGGAAGTCCAATGTAGAATTGGGGAGTCTCTTCCCCTCGGTATGATGTGATGTACCTTTTATTGTAGTTCTTTTATCTGGTTTAAACCGTGTTTTCTAGATGTTTAAGTTTACATATCTAAAGATACATTTGTCTGTCACTAATATTGTTCGCTTCTCACCTCTTCAGGTGATAAAAATTTTCTGAATTCTGGATTTGACTATTTAAAGGCAGTAGATCTTGGCTATATTTCTCCAAAACTGCATGAACTACTTCAACTGTTCCAATCATTTGGGTAATAGGAAACTTCAGTGGTTAGTGTTTGGAATATACTGACAGTGTTGACTTAAGTCTTATTTCTGTTGTTGCAGAGAAACTAGACAAGTATTGTGCCTGATTTTTGTTGAAAGAATTATTACTGCTAAAGTAATTGAAAGATTTGCAAAAAAAGTAAGCTGTTTATCACATTTCATGGTTTCATATATGACTGGAAGTAATACATCTGTTGATTCCCTGGCACCAAAAATACAAAAGGAAACCTTGGAGTCATTTCGATCTGGGAAGGTATCTCATCTTCTATGTAATAGCTTATAAGCGCTGAAATTTGGATATTTTATAGTCAATGATTAAAAGCTTCATGTAGGTGAATCTATTGTTTACTACTGATGTGGTTGAGGAGGGAATTCATGTACCAAATTGCTGTTATGTGATACGTTTCGACCTGCCAAAGACAGTCCGGAGTTATGTACAATCTCGAGGAAGAGCTAGGCAGAACAATTCTGAATTCATTATGATGCTTGAGAGGTAGAACTGTGTTCTTCTGTAGCATGCATTTGTTGTTTGCCTGTAGTACTTTTGTCTGTCTGAAGATATTTCGTCATGGGTGCCTCTATTTATGATATAATGGCATAGGGTCTAACTGATGTGTTGACAGGGGAAATATGAAACAAAGAAATCAACTATATGATATAATCAGAAGTGAGTATTCAATGACAAATTTGGCAATTAAAAGAGATCCCGATTCTGATCCATGCCTTCTTAAAGATCATACATTTGAAGAAACAAATGTTTTTATTGTGGATGCTACTGGAGCTTCAGTTACTGCAGATTCTGCTGTTAGCCTCATCCATAAATATTGTGGGAAGCTCCCCGGTGATAAGTATGCTGTTTCTTGTTATATTCTGTTGTTTCATCTTCAATTTCACTATGTGTGGGAGTTTGTTGATGACATATTAATGCACATTTTGTCCTCTGTTCAATGTAGGTATTACACACCAAAGCCAAATTTCCAGTTCACGTCTTCTGAAGGATTATATAAGTGTAAATTAACATTACCTGTTAATGCAGCCGTTCAAACAATAGTTGGTCCACCATCTAGGAATTCTCATTTAGCAAAGCAGCTTGTATGCTTAGAAGCATGTAAGCAGCTTCATCAAATGGGTGCCTTGGATGATCATCTCACTCCATCCATTGAAGAGCCTTCAGAAAATGCTTGTGTTTCTAAAGGAAAAGATTCAGGTGCAGGTGCAGGTATATGCATAATCTTTCTAAGTATGAAATTCTTGTTTAATGATTGATTTTGCAACTCTGGTGTGAGTGTGTTAGAAGATTTTACAACATCCCTCTTCGTGGTTTTTGATAAGTATTGTTGACCTGAGTTCAAACTTGAACCGTATTATTTACTAAATGTATAGTACTTTCTTTCTTGTGCTCCTGGTCATCATCTGCAAAATAGTGTGCCTTGCTACTTGCATCATTACCATTCAGGTTCGTGGTAGCAATAAAAAAAATGAAAATATTAACAATAGACTACATTTTAATTTCCTAGCATGTGCTTCTCAAGTTATGGCTAGCAGCGAGCACGAAGATTTGGTTTTGCTTTATGGACATAGTGATGCTATGTTACTTGCATTACTGGCACAGAATTTGGCCAGCATTTTTGGGGTGTGAATTTTTGTTTGGGATATTAGTTATGTCTTTGCTTGTCTTTCTATCTAGCATCATTGTTTGCATTTTTTAGTCTTGCAGAAAATAAAAAATGGTTTCATATTTCTGTTTTTCCTTCTTTCTTTTTTTGTGGTACAAAGGAACTACAAAACGGAAGGAGCTTCATGGAACAACTTGCATACAGGCATTATGTGGAAGCTGGGGAGAAAAATCTGATGATGCTGTTTTCTTTGCCTATAAATTTGACTTCAAATGCAATATCATTACTGTGGTTTATTCTGGATTTGTTCTTCTAATTGAATCAAAGCTTGCGGATGATGTGGGGAATACTGAAATGGATCTTTTCTTGATTGGTAAGATGGTTAAGGCTAGTGTTTCTTCCTGTGGGCAAGTGCATTTGAATGCAGAACAGGTATAAATAAACCTAATGTTGTATAATTGTTCTTTTTTCCTACATGAAGTCCTTAATTTCAATTTCAATCTCAATCTCAATCTCATGCTCTTCTCTTCTCTTCTCTTCTCTTTGTTTTGTTTTTATTTTCTTCACTATAGATGATGAAAGCGAAGCGCTTTCAGGAATTTTTCTTTAATGGCTTGTTTGGTAAGTTATTTGTTGGATCTAAATCATCTGGAGCACCAAGAGAATTTCTACTTCGGGATAAATCAAGCTCATTGTGGAGTCCATCCCGCATGTATTTGCTTTTGCCCCTCGAGGATAATTCAACTGATGAATTGAGAATACACTGGCCAGGGATAACAGCTTGCACATTAGCTGCGGAATTTTTAAATAAAAATTCTTTGTTAGGCACTGAGCAATCTGATGATGGTGGAAGCAATCCATCATTGAACAGTACTGGTTCACCTGTGACAGACTGCAAAGAAACCAATATAATCCGCTTTGCTAACAGTTCAGTTGATGCTAATAGTCTTAGAAATACTGTAGTATTGGCTATTCACACTGGAAGAATCTACTGCATCATTGAAGCTGTGAGTGATAAAACTGCTGAAAGTTCTTTCGCTGAAACTGTTGATACGGTCTCATCAGAGTTTGCTAACTTCTATGAATACTTCTACAAAAAGTAAGTGATAGGAATTTCCAGCTAGTTTTTATGTATTTCTGCATCACAAAGTGGTTCAAATTACAACGTTGGCTTTGATCAGGTACAATATTGTGCTGAAACATCCAGGACAGCCTTTGATGCTGTTAAAGCAGAGCCATAACCCGCACAATTTGCTTGTGAATTTTAATGATGAAGGTTTGTAAATGTTTTAGCTAATTACAATTAGGGATTATGTAGATGCAATGCCCCCATCTTGTAGTTCTGTGATCATTTTATCCAGTTCGTTATTCCCAAGACATTTTTCTAGGTGAAAGTATCTTACAGGTCCCTCAATTATAGGGACCTCGTCAAATTAGTTCCTTTACTATTAAATGGATCAATTTAGTCCTACTATTAAAATGAATCAAATAAGCCCAAATTTTAACAGTGTTAACATTTACTGTTTAAAAAATTGTCATTTGTCATTTACTATTTAACAGAGTTAACATTTTTAAAGCTTTACGGTTCTTCAAAAGAATTATTTTGTTTGGAGTAAAACTGCGAATGAAAAAAGAAAATCATGTCATTTTTTAAACAGAAATTGTTACATATGTTAAAATTTGGGCTTATTTGATTTATTTTAATAGTAGGACTAAATTGATCCATTTAATAGTAAAGGAACTAATTTGATGAGGTCCCTATAATTGAGGGACCTCTCAGGTGCTTTCACCCATTGTTCTACCTCCAATCCAACAAAAGTAGAAGTTCTTGATTACCACTTAATGTGGTTTTGATTTTCAATTTCTAGCAACTTAAATAAAGTCTTAAACCTGAAATAACACTATGTACCTTATGTCCATGTGACTTCTAAATATTTTTCCAATTTCTGAGCAGGTGTATCAGCTAAGGCATCACAAGCTGGCGTGGTTAATGAAAAGCCTCGGTTTCATGTCCACATGCCCCCCGAGCTTTTACTTGTCCTTGATGTCCCAGTGAGTGTTCTAAAATCATTGTACTTACTGCCATCATTGATGCATCGGCTAGAGTCCTTAATGTTGGCCAACCAACTCAGAGAAGAGATAAACTTTTGTTCTAGCAACATTGATATTCCAAGCTCAATGGTTTGTTCTCTAAATCTCCTCTAAACTCGTCTGTTTCTGAAACAATTCATTACTTTAACAATAATTTGATATCTTTTTAAACTAATAGATCCTGGAAGCACTAACAACACTTAGATGCTGTGAAAGTTTTTCAATGGAAAGGCTGGAATTGCTTGGGGATTCAGTTCTGAAGTATGCTGTTAGCTGCCACCTCTTTCTTAGATATCCCAACAAACACGAGGGACAATTATCTGCCAGGCGTTCGTTGGCAGTTTGTAATTCAACCCTGCATAAGTTGGGAACTGACCACAAAATACAGGTGATATTTCCTTATATTGGCTAGAATCCTTGCGTAGGCTGAGTCGCTGAGATCCATTTTTGATGGATATATATTCTTTGAGGCAACTGTTTATGCTTGTTAATAGGATATAATCATTCTTTTTGTTCATTGTGCACCAATATCTCTGTGTATCTCCTGTATAATCTGCCTCCTCTAATTGTATAATTTTAAAAGAGATGGTTTCTGGCTACGAATGATATGTTTGCTAGTGGAATATTATTGTTCTAGCTTAACAGAGAACATGACACTTGTTGCTTCGTAAAATTATTTAATGTTTGTACTATATTGAAGGATTTATAATAATATATTGTGATCCTTTGTGCTCAAAAGCAGGCAACTTTGGTATTTTTGCTTTATTGAGTTACATAGTGTTTTCAGGTTGTTTAATAAGCTGGTTTAAATAAGAAGCAGCAGCAACGCATGGACTTCTCTTTTGTCCTTTCCAATTCTTGCATTATTGAAAACTGGAGTCTATAATTTAGGCACAGAAGCTGCCCATTCTGCTCAACTTCTTATTATTTATGCCAGTTTTGGCAAATATACAAGTATTACGAACTTTTGATTGTTACTTTGGTTTTATTTTTTTATATAACAGGGATACATTAGGGACAGTGCTTTTGATCCCCGTCGTTGGGTAGCTCCAGGACAACGAGTGCTTCGCCCTGTTCCTTGCAAGTGTGGTGTGGACTCTCTAGAAGTTCCTTTAGATAAAAAATTTCAGACAGAAGACCCGAAAGTTAAGGTTGGTAAATCCTGTGATAGAGGCCACCGATGGTTCTGTTCAAAAACCATATCAGATTGTGTTGAAGCTCTCATAGCAGCATACTACTTAAGTGGTGGACTTGTTGCTGCCCTTCATGTGATGAAGTGGCTCGGGATTGATGCCGAAGTTGATCCCTCGGTGGTAGCTGAAGTCATTAATCAGGCATCCTTAAGAACTTATGTCCCCAATTACAAAATCCACATGATAGAGTCAAAAGTTGGCTACAATTTTTCTGTCAAGTTTTTCTTGCAGGAGGCATTGACACATGAATCTGTGCATGAGTCCTACTGTTACCAGGTAGTTATGGAGGTTCTCTATATATATTCGAGTTCTTTATTTTTCCTTCTTTCTCTCAGAAAGTTTAAGTGATTTAGAGTCCAAGAAGGAAAAGCGCATACATTGTGAATAGGATATTGATGTTAATCTTTTGTTCCTTTTTCTCCATGAATTGGAATAAAATAGTTTTAATACTAATTCTGAATAATATAAATACAACTGTAAACAGCTGCTTAGGTCAATAGATCCCATGTGAGCTCACCTTTTTATTTATTGAAAATTTTCTACAGAGGCTTGAATTTCTTGGTGATTCTGTGTTGGATTTGCTGATCACCCAGTATCTCTACAACCATCACACTGATATAGATCCGGGTGAGTTGACTGACCTGCGCTCTGCTTCGGTTAATAATGAAAATTTTGGTCAAGTTGCCGTGCGCCATGACCTTCATAAGCATCTTCAACATTGTTCAACTTTACTATCAAACCAAATAAGTGAATATGTGCAGTCCTTCACTGAATCTGATAACACCACCAGATTAGATCCCAGCATAAAAGGTCCCAAGGTATTATTAATCTTTTTTTATGGTGCATAATTAGAGGTCTTTTATATGGTTCTATTGTATTCCATTACTGTCTTCGATGCACTTTCCATGTATACCATATGGCTCATTGAATTGAGGCGATTATTGGCCATGGGATTCAGGGATCTTGACGACATATAATGTCCACTTTCTTTGCTACAGGCTCTTGGAGACCTGGTTGAAAGTATTGTTGGGGCAATTCTGATTGATACAAACCTGAATCTTGGAAAAGTCTGGAGAATTGTTGAACCATTGTTGTCTCCAATTGTAACCCCAGATAAGCTTGAGCTGCCTCCATTCCGGGAACTGAATGAATTATGCGACTCTCTTGGATATTTTATTAAGGAAAAATGTATAAATAAGGGGGAAGTGGTGCACGCCGAGCTTCTATTGCAGCTAGATCATGATTTGTTGGTAGGAGAGGGGTTTGATAGAAGTAGAAAAGTAGCAAAAGGAAAAGCCGCTTCTTGTCTGTTGAAGGACCTTGAGGTATGCATTCATAAAAGTTTGTCAGGACATGAGAAAGGAGTGAGTCTGGTCACATCAGCCATTTAACTTCACAATTATTCTTCACTCCCTGCCTTCCTTTGACCAATTAGAAGTTTCTTTCATTTCATATAATATAATATTAAGGTTCTACATTTATGCTTACAATTGGTGATCATATGTGTGTCTAGTCTTTGTTTCTTTAGGTGGATTTGTTGATTTGTTTGATTCCCTTTAGGCCTCGGTCCTTTAGATATGTAGTCATGTTCGGTTTAGGCTTTAGTCATTTAGGCATATAGTCATAAATCCATCACTACATGTTGAAAACTGATTGTTTGAGCTAACATTTGCAATGGTCCTGATACTCTTTGTGAACAGAACAGAGGAATCTCCCGGAAGAAAAGGAAACATGACTATGTGGATTCAAGTCAAACCATGGATGATGACTCGTTAGAACCAACAATCCCTAAGATGCAAAGGAGAGCCGAAATTCAGTTGCTTGATGAATCAAAGAAAGCATGCAGTGCTACGCCTGCCACCCCAGGTATGTAAATTGTTGGAGGATATTGACTGCAGTTTAATGAGCCAACTGAATGAGTTCAATGGTACCATATACCGAACCAAGGCCTGGTACTAGAAATAGGAAAACATGTAAAATATCATCCACAGTTAAACTTTTTATTTGTTATGTTCTTGTAGTAAATGAGTATATTCATCTAGTTCCCTTGTTTTTGGATAGTTAGATGATGTCTTTGTCTAAAAAATACCAATTTATTAGTGTAGGGTGCATGTATGGTAAATAAATTGGCTTTAAACGTGAATATCTTATTGGTTCCATCATGTTAGGAATTAAAATCAGATTGTGTTTTTTTTTTCTGCTTTATGCAAACATGTCCTTGACATTTTCCTCTCTTTGATTTCTAGTTATTGTAACGGTAAAAACGAAGAAAGGAGGGCCGAGGACCACTCTTTTTGAGCTTTGCAAGAAACTGCTGTGGCCTATGCCTAGTATCAAAGCAACAGAACACAAATCAAGGCATCTCTCTTTCATCTCTTGCAAATACTTCATCTGCTGAAGTTTCATTTCTTGATCTGCTAGTACATTTTCAGTGTTTCGAAGCCTCACTATTACTTTCCTTTGTAGTGCTCCCATGGAAATTGGTGAAGGTCCTGAGAGGAAAAAAGGGTTTATCAGCTTTGTGTCGAAAATCATCCTGAATGTCCCAGGATACGACATTATTGAATGCACTGGAGATGCAAAAGCTGACAAAAAAAGTTCTTCAGACTCAGCAGCACTGTTTATGCTTTATGAGCTTGAACAGCGCGGGAAGCTCATCATTGAGGAAACCTTATAAGTCTACTAGCAGTTGACCATCAATGGTGTTCATTAAAGGTGATCTGCAATATCGTCACTGCCCAATTATTAACTTTTGACTCTTGGTTTAAAATTGTAAGCGATGACTGAGGGCTCGTAACAAAATATCAACCATATATCATGTATGTATATATTGTCCATAATCTACCAACAAACCATGTTAATAAATCTGCAGTTATTTCTGAATTTGATCTTTTTGTCAATGTTACTGTTATATTTCAGTTGTAGATTTCCAAAGGGAATGTCTTTTCTGCAAATTACCTCTTTAATTCATATTTATAGAAGATTGTTTGTATTTAATATATACTTATCTTTTGAAAATATATAAATTAGGTATTGATTGGAGCCAGGTGGAAACGGGATAGACTTAGGGGTGTGTTTTTGAAAACAAAACCTTATTTGTTTGGATCCCCTATGGAGCATAAGATGCACAGCAGGCAGTCCTATGTCATCCAGTTCTCAGTAGAAGGCTTATAGTTTAGCGACTTCAGTCGCTGGAGCCACATGTTGAGAAAGGAATTTTAATACTAATAAAATAATTTAAAGCAACCATAGGTGAGATATACCTTGAGAAGATTCTTAAAAAGAAAATTGTGTCTAAGTGAGAACTTTAGCCATTAAAAGTTTCATTAACCTCATTTTCTTTTAAACCAAAGCATTTTATCATGTAATATTGGTAACGAGTTGATTTAAGTTTCATGTATGCTTGAGTTGACGTGTTCAATTTTATTTTCTAAGATTCGCGAAATAGTAATATACCTTTCGTTTCCTTAACCAAAGTTCACATACCTTAAGAAGATTCTCAAAAAAGTTCATACCTTAATCAACGTCCATTCGTTTTCTTAACCAAAGTAACTGCTCTTTTTCGAGTAAAAGTTAGTGTCCCCGATGATCTAAACAAAATCCTTAATTGCTTTTGATCACACGCTGCCCCGTGTCCCAATTCTTTGAAAGAAGACTGCAGGCTTTTAGTGGACCATTCTCCAATGCTTTGGATTCTCAAAAATATCCCCCTTTGTTGTTATATACATTAAAATACTAAATTAAATTTATTTATTTATTATTCATAAAATAATTGGTTTGTCACCATGTATAAACATGGTAACTTAAATTTATTTTTTAAAACATTAACTTCTCATACAAGTTCAACCAGATACTTCTTATCTTTTTGTCATCTTTCTAATTGAAAAACCTGAGAATGATTTTTGGCTAATATGCTTTGGGTTTTATTTTTATTTTTTAAATTGTCTTGGTATAGAAACTGATTTATATAGTTTTAATATATTGCAAAAGCCAATATATATATATACGAGAGATCTGCTTCAAATTCAATTCAAAAAGTGTTATTCATATATATTTCCTCGTATGAAATAATGTAAATTTTTTTAATAGTAGAAAACTACATATAAATAATAAAATACTGATCCCCAAAGTCAAGCATGAAGATCCGCCACTGTTGTTGGACCAATTCAATATTAACTTTTAAGGTTGTGTCTGTATTGGTTGGTTAAGACATAAGTCTGTAACCTGATTTTTGCGTAACCAAGAACAAACTTGATCCTGCTTTGTGATTTCAAAAAGATTTGTCCAACATTTCTTAAGTTTGGGTATTTTTCTGGTTGGTCTTGGGATACCATGTCCATCATTGGATGTTGTTGTTGTGTCACTATGTGCATGTTCCTGTCTTTCCTCATTCATTCACCATAGGATTGATGTTGACTGTGACATCATGGTTAGTGTTGGTAACTCCCTGCAAATGAATTAATTAATTAATAGCATTAACCGGAAATAGTATTGGAAGGAAGTGGTTTTCGAATATCATTTTCTCATTGCAAACCCACTTAATAGAATTCCCTCCAAAATTGGCTTTTCTGATTTCTTTCAATTTATTGAGTGAGTCTACTGTCAAGCAACTCTATCCTCTTAAAAATACCTTCCTGGATTTCACAACCAAAAACACCTTTTGATAAAAGACAAAGATAACCAAGTCTAGTTGTTTTTTTATTCATCAAACCAACACACACAGAGTACACTAACCCAAACCAAACTTCAGTATACAATCCAAAGAGGAAAACGTATCAAACATTCCTATGGAATACATACAAGTGATATGAAGGGGTCTCAAAGTGAAATGCCTACAATACAAGTAACAATGGTCCAAATGCTTAAAATCCTCGAAAAGAGCTCTCCCCCCCCCCCCTCCTTTTTTCTCATCTTAAGGAAAATTGGGGCTCCAAATTCCAATTCTAGTATACTATCATTCCTTCTTCTTGGAGGCCACCAATTTCCTGGCAATACCAGATTTCAATTTGCATCCCATTGAGAAAGTTTCTAGAATGAAAGCATCAATTTCTTGCTCTTTTTTGTCATATACATAGAAAGCTATAAAGGCAAGTGGAAGTCCTGCAATAATACGTTTTCAGTTGCAGTGAGAAAATTATAAAACAAAGAGCTTATCGAAGGAAATATGCTGATGACAATGTTTTGTCCAGAACTTCAAGTGATAAAATATCTAAGCATAATCATTAGGAATTTCAGGTTATTTTATATAGGACAGGCGACACAATCGCAGTGTGTGTGTGTGTCCACGAGAGAGAGAAAGAGAGAGAGAGAGAACCTATGAAAAAAATAGTCCGAAATGGCAGGGCTCCAATGAAGCTAAGCAGCAGTAAAGAAAAAACCACCTGTTTCATTGCCAGAGAAAAAGCTATGTCAAATGATTACAGCCACCGTAATTTTTGTTGCCATTTCACAATGAAAACAAGACACATTTATAAACTATGTCTAATAATGGAAGCATAAGTACTGGCCATTTGGCTACCGGAGAAATGGAAGAGATAGAAAGGGTTGGTGGTTTAGGCACATGAGCTCATGTTTAATAGATTGAACCTATCATGTATGTACTTTGGATCTCCAAGGCAAAGAATTGAGGATCCAGTCTTGGTTTAGTAATCGATCATTCACCATTTATCTAAGAGAGTATGAACTTGCAACAGAAATGATAAGTCCAGATGTTGCATTGTCGTACACAGCTTTTCATGACGTGCAATTTTATAGTATTCAAGATTAGAAAGAGGAAAGGTTCTGGTACTAGAGAACATATTTGAAAGCACATAAATAAGAAGCAAACTAAGAGAATGATAATACCTTGAGGAAAAGTATCCAGTCCTTCCCCTTGCAAAGAGACTTCAAAACATTAACAAGACCGTTCCAGGATGAAGCCATTGACATAACAACGTCCCGTGATTTCTCTTCTGATAAGTGGAAATTTGATGCTGGAATTTTCTCTACTGTATATCCCAATCTGCACCATTAGAAAATATCATTTACATACAGCAGTTATTGTGCTCAGCATTAGGGAATTTTCTTGTTTAGCCAGCCATAAAAAAATAAGATCCAGAATACATAAAATCTAGCTATGTGGGTGACTCCAGAGCATACAATTTTTATTTCATTGAGACCAAGATTATGGTAATCTTTCCTTTTTTTAGAAAAGGCTAATCAGATGCTCTTGCAAGCGAACGACATTACAAAATTTTGGCAATTCGAATAAATTGGAATATAATAATTTCCTTTTTAAGAACTTGCGACTGTAAGAAAAGAATAGATTGACATATTGCCAGCTTAAAATGAGAGGGTATGCTTACATTTTATTCGGTAAACTGCCATGGATAAACAAGAAAATTAGTAACAACAAGAGAAGCTTTGAAACTGTGGTAAGAATGGTAGCACCCGGAGCAATGAAGTTGTAGTAAATTGCAACCATTACTAACAGCACTGTCAATGTCTGCCTTTTATTCTTCCAAAGTAGTGTGTCAGCAACTGCAAAAGCACAGATGGTTAGGTGATGTAGACCATGCACATGCATTGAATTAATATACCAATTCCATTATAAGTTTATAACATGGATTATCATCATTATCAATGTAATACCAGTTCAATACCACATCTAAAGCTTCAGTACAAGATTTGCACAGCCCTTTCTCAACTAGCCCAACGACCTTTTAACCTTCAACTCACTAAATCCATCTATTTCATTTCATAAAATTCTACAGGCAGTCCAAGATTATGGGATTAGCTTCCCTTTGTGTGGAACGAATTTGTGTGAGAAAACAAACAAAAATATTCAACTAGTAAAGAAAGAGAATAAACGGCAAAGCAGTAAGCCGAAAGGCTTCTCTTCCTGGTTTCCATAAAACAGGAATCTCAATTTAATTATATCAACAAAACCACCTTAAAGTATATTAAGATTACATCCTAAGTCTTAAATCCTAACCCTTAAACAATTTTAATTTTGACCCTCCAAAATAGAAGAAAGAGAAGAACTGAAAAACAACACAGAGACCCGTAACAACACAACCAACAGAAATGTGAACAATGCTGCAACATGGTATTGCAGAGAAAGAGTATGTCATGACGGGAAATGTTCTTTTTCTTACCCCCCCCAAAAAAAAGAACAAAAAGAAAGATATTTCTGCTCCATCAATATTTAGAGCCTTTCAAATAAATTGTATAAGAATTACTCAACAAGCCTAATCAAGTTGAATTTACTATAACTTCCAAACTTTTGACTTGTGAGGATGTGTACGGTACATTACATAAGCACAGTCAGGCATCATAAAAGAAGCAGAAAGAAATAAAAGTACCCTTCCCCCGTCCAAGACAAACTGAAGCTTTAGATGGCCCTCCTTTCTTGGGTTGACATTCAGCTCTCAAGTGTGAGAACGACTCAATTGTCTTACGCAGACCATCCTGCAACATTATTAAGTCACATCATAATTAAACCATCAATGTAATAATTTACTGTATAATATTGTCCATACAAAGGAGAAGCCTGTAGATGATTTCTCTTTACAGACAATAAAAAGCATTCAAAAGTCTATGTTGTCCAATACTTCCAGTTTAAAACCACAATTCCATCTGATACAATATGCTGAACTTAGAGTAGAAGCATGAAGCTGGTCAAATACACGGGTCACTCCCATCATGATGGAACAGCCAACAATGGGGAAATTACTTAACTGAGAAGTCTAGAAGTAATGATAAACCTAGTTGCAAACTAGTGTAGTTTCATTTTATATTGTCAGATACACATCAGTCTCTCAGTTCAAAGTCATAAACGTAATTAAACCTAATGGTAAAAAAATGCTGCAATTAAGTACAAGAGAGGTCAAAACATGATAGAACCTCGAGTGAGACAATTGGTGTATAGCCAATCTGATCCTTTGCTCTCGAACAATCAAATGATCTGCTGCAAGTCAGAATTCTAACTCTTGAAGGTGTCAACTGTGGAACCTTCATACCATATGGGCCTAATAGCCGATATGTCCACTCCACAATATGTGCAATTGGCATTACAACAATGGCAGGAATCTTTATTTTTGGCCTAAAAAGTACAGCAGTTCAGAATATGGGCAGTTTCAAAACTATCTTTATTTCCTAAGTTTCCACCAGAGGGAAATGGAATTGGAAATTAATATGATAAACAGAAACAGATTAAGAATACACATAATCTGCAAAAAGTGCCTTAGTGCACAGCCTCAAAATAAAAATAAAACAAAATTAACAAAGATAGCATAGTAAAACATACTAATATGCAATCTTTCGGCTTATCCGAAACTTTTATGATTTGAAGGGTGTAATGGGAAAGAAAGATGCAACAAAAGTTAGCAATCTCAGAAAAAAGTGCTAATCCTGAATAATCAACCTGGATCTTGAGAAAGTTACCTATGACTTGCTTTTACAAAGAGATAACATGAACATGGTATCAGCATTAACTTAAAAGAAAAAGGGTTGAAGCTAATCTAGAAATCAAAATGGAGAAAGAAGAGTACCTCTGATAGCCAAGACCTTCAAGTATTAGAGAAACAAACTCCCAAAACTTGATAGGCTCCAAATTGGTTATAAAATATGCCTGCCAAATTATCATATAACCATTATCAAGCAAGGAATTGACTTTAGCAACAGAATACAAAAACCAATCTCCAGATAGGTAAAGCAAACTATGTCTTGCACACTAAACTTCATTTCCATTTGATAGCAAATACAGATTACAAAAGCAGAAGGCAATTAAAAGAGTACCTTCCCTGCAGCTTTTTCTGCAACTTCTCCTCCAGATGCTAGAGCTCGTTCAGCACAAATATGAGCATGAGCCACATTCTCAACATAAGTGAAATCATATACATTGTTGCCATCACCAATTATGAACTAATCAGTTAAAACAAAAACAAATAAGAAGACACAACAAAGAGGCATACACTATGAAAAATAATGACAAAAAGTCACATAACCACCTTGGATTTCCCTGCTCTGGCTGCCGCAACCAAAGATGGAACCAACAACCCATCTCCAGGGCCAAAAATACTGCTAGGACGTATGCAACAAGTTAGAAGCCCGTTAACTCCATTTGACTTGACGACCAATGCCTCTCCCAACGCCTTTGTGGCTGAGTATGAATCATTATGCTGAAAAAATGAAATAGTGAATCAATTGCAAACAATTAAAAAACATATACCAAATCCTACTTAAAGAAAAGCAAATTGATTGAAATTAGTACTTTATCTGGATAAGGCAAGGATTCATTCCCATTAAAGATTGCGTGAATCCCATCGAAAACAACACTCGGGGAACTCGTATAGATAAGCCTTTTCACTTTAAGTTCAGTGCAAGCCTCAATAACATTTTTAGTACCTGCAGATTGCAGTAAAAGATATATATAAAAAAAAAAGAGAAATTGAAATAAATTCCGAAACACTAAAAGATACCTTGAACATTAACCGAATGTTGAAGCTGATAATTATTAATCGACGAATTAGGAGCCGCCATATGGAAAACAACCTCGACTCCTTCCAAAGCTACATAGACAATTAAAAAACAGTTCCAAAATGAGTGTTACTTATAAATCGACTGAAAATAATGCGGTTTTTTGAAGTAATAGAGACCTTTGAGTACTTGAGCTTTATGGCGAAGATCAGTGGAGACGTACTGAGCACGACCGGACCGTAAAGCTTGGCCGAGAAGTCCATTCTCCTCGTGCGATTGGAGGTCAATTTTAGAAGGCAAGTCGGCAATTCGAACAGCGAACATATCGTATTTTATTAACATTTCGACCAAATGACGAGCGGCGAATCCTCTGCCGCCCGTTACCACGCACCATCTCTCCTCGCCCGACATTTTGCCCCAAAATGTCGCAGCAGCTGGAAATATAAAAGAAGGAGACGAGGAGCTAACAATAAGGGGAATTGGAGAGTCGGACAATTTGAGAGATCTCGATCTGAACTTGAGAAGAGTGAACTGTGTAACCTGTGACTTGTGAGTTGTGAGCCAGCGAACGAGGCAGCAGGCCCTTCCTGGCTGATTCTTTTCTCATTTTATTTTACCCGTTTTCCTTTTAATATATAATAAGAATAATGAGAAAACTATTAATATAGTCACTTTTGTTATTTAAAATTATATTTTAGTCATTTATGTTTAAAATATTATGTTTTAATCACTTATATTAATATGTTATAATATTTTAGTCACTGAGTTGTAAATTGCCGTTAACGGTTTAAGGGTAAGCTAACATGGCACATTAAATCATCATTTCAAACAAAAATTTTAACTTAAAGTATACAATTGATCCTCATATTTTTTTTGTTTTGAGTAATCTATTTTTTTCTTTTATATTCTTTTAACTTTCCTTTTTTTTTCTTTTTTTTCCATTCTCCCTCTGTTTTCATCCCCTTCCTCTCTCTCTCTTTTAACGTAGTTTTTCTATATTTTTCATTTGTTAAAACTATTTTATGTTTATGAAAAAAGAAAAGGCGAACGTTGAAACCAAAATAACACTTGCTTCGTGAGGGTGTGCCTCATATTTACGAGACGGCGTCCTGATGACGTGACAAACGACGTCCAAACGAGAGGAAGTCGCGACGTGGTGACGTGTTCCCAAATTCAATTGGGTTTTCTTCTCCTAGTTAAACTCTACTATTTATTCTTTAATTAAACTCTGATTATTCTAGGAATATTATAGTCACTGGGTTGTAAATTGCCATTAACGGTTTAAGGGTAAGCTAACGTGGCACGTTAAATTATCATTTCAAACAAAAATTTTAAGTTAAAGTATACAATTGATCCTCATATTTTTTTTGTTTTGAGTAATCTATTTTTTTCTTTTATATTCTTTTAACTTTCCTTTTTTTTTTCTTTTTTTTTCCATTCTCCCTCTATTTTCATCCCCTCCCTCTCTCTCTCTTTTAACGTAGTTTTTCTATATTTTCCATTTGTTAAAACTGTTTTATGTTTATGAAAAAAGAAAAGGCGAACGTTGAAACCAAAATAACACTTGCTTCGTGAGGGTGTGCCTCATATTTACGAGACGGCGTCGTGATGACGTGACAAACGACGTCCCAACGAGAGGAAAACAATGTCGCGACGTGGTGACGTGTTCCCAAATTCAATTGGGTTTTCTTCTCCTAGTTAAACTCTACTATTTATTCTTTAATTAAACTCTGATTATTCTAGGAATATTATAGTCATATTAGGACTCTAGTTGTGTCCTATTTAAAGGGGTTATTATATCCCTATTTTGATAGGCCAATCAACAAAGGGTTTTTCTTTGAGGGCGACAAGATGTAGTCGCATATGAGTTTGGGTGAGAGTTTTGTGGTAATTACGGAGAGTATTTTATACCCTGTTTGTAAGTACTTTATAAGATTTAGGGTTTTGTTTACCGATTTGTTCTTTCAAATTTTAAGCTTTGTATTCGAGGTTTTGGGTATTGTACGTTTAGTACTTTTAGGTTTATTTTCTTCATATTGTACACTCGTCTGTTTACTCATTTAGTGAAAAGTTGAAGCCTCATTTTCCCGTGGTTTTTCCCTCTTTAAGGGTTTTCCATGTAAACTATTTGTGTTTGTTCTTTTCTACTTTTACTACTTCGTTGCATATAGGGTCAGTCCCCAACACTTCGTATATTCTCACCCTACAATTACAAACCCTCATCGTCCATCATCGCTTTAACAAACCAATTTGGATCTTTCAATGGCCTAGTCCACAAGCTCGCCTCACTCGAAAACCTCGCCAATCATGACTTATGGCAGTTCATCCTCAATAAAGTTTTCCAAGCCCGTTCCTTTAACGTCCTAACCACCCCCACAACCACCTTATCCATCTTACCTACAACATTCTCGCCCTCTTGAAACTATGTTGTTTCACGGATTCTTCAAACGAGCTCTACACTCTCAATGACTAAAACGACCACCATATGAAACTTACCCTCAACTTTATGCAAACCAGCTTGGTTCCATTCTCCTTTTCTCTCTTCGATTAATTCATGTTTGGCTTGCAATCATGCTTACTTGGGAATATCCAAGAAGGTTTGGATCAATTTTATCGTTTGCTTAATTTTATTTGTTAGAAAATAAAAGAAAAGGAAATGAATAATTTACATGATTCTGTAAAAGTTTGGAAATGGAAAAAAAAATTTGAATATAAAGAATTCAATTTATGTTTAGATTTGATTAAGGATATTGTTTTTTATATTGATTAGTTGGATCCAATTTTAGTTTCAAAATTAGGTTATATTCAAATCGAGATTTGATTAAGAATTATTGATATTTGGTTTTGAGTGAAATTCAATTTAGGAATCATGTGAAAGAAACAAGGACTTAGTTTATTTGGTGGGCAAAGATTATGTTTCTACATTGAAAAATATGATAAGAGAGAAAAATAAAGGGGAAGAAGAAAAGGAAAATAAAGAAATAAAAAGAAAAAAATAAAATTGTTCAAAAATATAAAAGTATTGGGACTAGTTTTAACAAATGAAAAATATAGAAAAACTATGTTAAAAGAAATAGAGAAAGGAGGAGAACAAAGGGAGAAGAAGAAGAGAATGGAAAAAAAGAAAAGAAAAAAAAGGTTCAAAGAACATAAAAGAAAAAATTAAATTGCTCAAAACAAAAAAATATAGGGACCAATTGTACAATTTAACCTAAAATTTTCATTTGAAATGATAATTTAATATACCACTTCAGCTTACCGTTACACTATTAACAATAATTAACGCTCAGTGACTAAAATATTACAACAAGATAACGTAAGTGACTAAAACATAACATTTCAAATATAAGTGAATAAAATGTAACTTGAGATAAACAAAAGTGACTATTTTAATAATAATAATAATAATAATAATAATAATAATAATAAGTTGTCGTAGTTAATCTAAATGGCTAAAAACTCTCTTTTATAAAAGGGCAACAACCTTATAAAAAATGGATGGAAAAACTAAAGTTTGTTAATTTTAGGGGCGTGACATATACGTATATTGTTATGCGGATGTCACATAATCAATTAGTTAATTTTTAATATTAATTTTAAATTTTTAAATATTTTTAATATTAATAAATTAATTAATTGCTAACGGGCATACACATGGACTGTCAGGTGGATGCTACATTAGCAAAGTTAACAAACTTTAACTTTTCCATCTATTTTGGAATGATTTTTTTAGAAATTTAAATTTAAAAAATTAATTAATTGCTTACGTGACATTCACATGGTAATACACATGTATGCCACGTTAATAAAGTTAACAAACTTTAACCTTTTTATCTATTTTGGATGATTTGACAAGCAATGCAAGTACAATGGCTAAAAGATGTGAAAATTTAAATAGAAGGCTAAAATGATTTTTTTATAAAGGTGAAAGACCAAATAAGTCATTATATCTTTATAAAATAATAATTGTGTTTTTGTTTTTTTTATTTACATAAAATCTATAAAAATTAGAATAAATTTATGGTGGTATTCAAACACAAGCTATAACAGTTTTCAAACCTCCGCTTTACTACTTCAACCAAACTCTTATTTGTTTTTAATATGAAATTTTATAAAGATATTTGTTATACAATTTTTTTTCACTCATATAGTAAGCTAGTTATAGTTTGATACTAACAGTAAAAAAAAGGGGTAAATTGTACCAATAGTCATTTAACTTTAGGGTAGCTGACAAAACAGTCACTCATGTTTCAATTTAGTCACTCAACTTTTGAAAATGACAAAACACTCACCACTAAACCGTTACAGACGTAACAGAGGTACCATTTTCTTTTACAGAATTCCATTTTCCATCCCTCTCTCCCATCCCTCTCCCTCTCCCCACCATCCCTCCCCTATTCTAATTCTTTCCCTCTCCCCTACCAGTAGAAATCACCTAAAATGTTGGTTTGCAATCTATTCTCTGACAAAAGCTTGCCATCACTTGGAAAATTGGGTCAAACCCTCTTGAAATTAAATCTACAGCAATGCAAGGCAATCAACAGTGGTGCAGTTGACCTGCTAGTGGAGTACCTATGGAGGTGTGATATCATTTTCTAACGATGTTGCAGGATAGGATTATCAACAACTCGGGTTTTAACCCTTTGAGATGCTTTAGAATAGCCTTTGTTAGTATTAGCAATTTGTGTAGTTTTTGGGTCCATCAGCTATGGGTCTTCAATTGTCTAGTACCCAGTCCCCTTTTTTAGGGAATACCACTGTTCTCATTTTTTCTTTTTTACAGGTCTCTTTACATCAGAGATTTGTTACCAGGTTTTGAATCCCAATAATGAGTGTTGGTTTCTTCATGGTTGGAGTTCCCTAAGAATATAGCCGCTGCTAGGTTCTGGATTTTAGGGAATCTTTTCTTCCTTCCTCGTCTAGGTTTTAGTTTATTGGGTTTCTGGTGTTTTTTCTTAGCAATGTTCATTTCTGCTTGGGACAAGCTTTTTGTTATTTGTCACTATTTTTCATCTATCATAGTTGGTTTTATCGAGTCTCCTACGTTTTTTAACTCAAATGTTCTATATGTGATGGTTGGGTCTTTTTCTTTTCTTACAATGAGGGAGAGGGAAAGAATCAGAGTAGGGGAAGAGGGTTGGCAAAGGGACGGTGATGTAAGAGGAAAAGAATTAGAGTAGGAGGAGATATGGTGGGAAAAAGGCCAGAGGCAGAGAGAATCAGAGTAGGGGGAGGGATGGTAAGGAAGAGGGAAAGGGATGGTAGAGGGGATAGAAAATGGAAGTCTGTAACAAAAAGTGATATCTCCATTACGTTTGTAAAGAAAAATGGTTTAGTGGTGACTGTTTTGTTATTTTCTGAAATTTGAGTGACTGCATTGAAACTTGAGTGACTGTTTTGTCAGCTACTCCAAAGTTGAATGATTGTTGGTGTAATTTACCCTAAAAAAATAATATTATTAGTAATAATATTAATATTCTATGCTATTTAAAAGTTTCAGATTACAATTCAATTGTAAGATTACCAAAAAAACCCATTATTTTTACAAAATAACAAATATTATTTTAAATATTTATGTCTTTTTATATTTTGATTAATTTAGTAAATATTAATTTATGTTTCTATCTCTATTTTTAGTTTTTGAGTTGTTTGTAGCCGATGCAATGAATAAGTATGAAATGACTATAAACTGTAACATCAGATTCAAAGTCTGTTTTTTAATATACCAAACTAAACAAGTCTTTACATTCGGAGCAAACTCTTTCCGAGATTTTCCATTTCAATTTTTATTAAATGTAGCCTACGTATTCTTTCATTTTGTCTAATTTTAGGTAAATTGCAATTATACTTATTTTTCTTCCACTCATACTCTAATCTTTTAAGCCTACCAAACACAAGTTTAAATGATTGCATTTGAAATTTAGAAAATTTTACTTATCTATTTGCACATATCAGGTGCAACACCAGCTGTAATTTGTCTTACAATGGGATTGTTGTTCAATATGCCATATTTGTTGACATCCTTTTAATAAAAAAATAGACTTTTTTTTACATAATTTTGAAGATTATTAGTAACAATTACTTGAATTGAATTTTGAAGAAAATCAAGTCAAGCAAGGACTTCTTGAAGGCTTTTAGTGTGATATGATTTGCTTAATTAAAAAAAATCCTATTTCTAAAAGAAGTTTATTCCTAAAAGATCTCTGTTATTTGATGCCATATTGAAGACTTACTCGAGCACGACTTTAAGAAGATTGAAGTTCACTAATGCTTATATATGGAAGGCTTACTTATTTTATTAAGATAAGAGGTTGAGAGCACTTAATTGTTCATTGTTAAGAACTTATTTTAGTGCAAATTCTTTGTAAACAAATTGTTCTCCATGGTCAATTTATAACTAGTTTTTCATGGGGAAAATCATAGTAGGAAGAGTGATCTAGTTAATGTATAGTGGTAAGGTTGCAACTTGGTGATTTAGTTAAACTTAAATCAATGTATTGTAGTTTCATAAAGGATTACTCTTTAGGACCTGTAGACGTAGGATAGTTTTTTGAACTATGTAACAAACTTATGTTTCCATATTTACTTTTACACTTCCAATTATTTCCACAAGTTGCAATTGGTAGGTAAATTAAGTGCACTTTCAATGGGTATCAAAGCTAGACACTTGACGAACTAAGTTAAGAGCCTATTGTTGAATCACATAAGAGATGGAAGGAATATCGGTCTCAAGACCCTAATGTCTATGGTTCTGACTACACCTACTACAAGGTAATGATAAGGGTGTTTAACAAGTGTATGGATGACAGAGCTTGGAGTTTTATATTAACTAGTTGGGAGCCCTTTACAACTGATGTAAGCGGAGTGAAGACTCCTAAACTAAAAATAACTTGGACTATTGAAGAACGCAAGATGGAAAATACAAAATCAAAATCCATCAATGCAACCTTTAATGATATGGGCCTTCAAGAGTTAAAATGTATCTCTAAGTGCACTACTGCTTATTGAAACTACATATGAAGGCACCAATACTGTCAAGCAATCCCAACTTCAAATGTTGACAACAAAGTTTAAAACTATAAGATTGTTGAATGATGAGTCCTTATATGAGTTTTATGCAAAATTGTGTGAATTTAAAGACTAGGCATTTGCTCTTGGTGAAGAGTGTTTAACACCAAGTTGGTCAAAAATTATTGAGGTCATTACTTGAACAATTTGCGATTAAGATGATTACTATGTGTAATACCTTGAATAATTTATTTCTATTTCTGTAAATACTTGACATAAATGAGTATCTGTTTCAGTGGTTAAGTGTACTGGGTGTGTGTGTGAGGTTTTAGGTTCAAGTCCCACTTTTGTCAAATTTTGTTATTTTAGATTTAAGCCTTGCCCTTGTTTAATGTTTGTTAACCCATATCAGAATGAGCCTACTAGTTCAAGTGATAAGGGAGTTAATGTATTAGAGGTCTTGTGTTCAAGTCCCTGTATGAGCATGAGTGATAGTTTTTGCTTCGGCTAACTGTGAGAGCTTGGATAGAGTTGAAAGTCTGTGTGAGTAGGTAGTTATCGGTTAGTGGTGGATTTAGTGGGATATTGAGAGATTTAAATCTTTTTTATTTTATTTTATTTTTATTTGTTATCTTTTCTCTCACCTCCAAAAATCCCCAAAAGTTCTAACGTCAATTTTTTCCCCTTTTCCATTTTCTGACATTTTTCTCCTTTCGGTAAACTTTCTTTTGTTTCCTTTGATTCAGATTGTGAATCCTGCGTTTAATCATCGTTTCTGCGGTTTCCTGGTTCTTTATTTAGCTGGTAAGTGATTTTACACCCTTTAACTTTTGGTTTGGTTTAGCAATGTTAGTCTATGGTGGCTAAGTGATGAATTCTGTGATTAAAAGAAGATTGTAAGGCGAAAAATCTCACTTCAACGACTTGATTCAAGGTTGTGGTCATTTTTGTTAGTGGTAAATCGATTTTGTGTATTTGGGTAAATCATTTTAGACTTGTAAATTAGTTGCTAAAAGATGTGGGGTACTTTGTTTTTAGGTTTTGGAAGGCTCGGGAGTGGTTTCGCATAAAAAAAAGCACCAAATGTGTTCCCAAAACGTAGAAAAATAAGCTTCGACAAAAGCCGAAAAACCAATTTGTCGACGCCATATGGGCGTGTGCCTGGCAGTTTGCCAGACACGGCTGTGTGTTTGCCAAGGGCATGACCGTGCATAAGACACGACCGTGTGGTGGTGTGAATGTAGCCGTGTGGGCCACATGGGCTAGGCCAAGTTGGGCGTATAGGCCACACGGGCAAGGCCAATCTGGGCGTGTGGACCCATATTTCTAAAATTTTCTTTAAGGTCACATGGGTCGTTCCGATCGACTGTGGGTTTACTGTAGGGTCGGTAAGGGCTAACCAAACCCTTAAACTATGTGATCTGTTAGCCTGATATTCTACTTTGAATATGATACTGTTATGCATGACTGGTTAGTCTGATGTAAATATATATATCTGATAACTATATATGAGCATGTGAGCATGATTATTCTGATTATATGTATCTGACTGGGGTGGGATTTGTATATGTAGAGGAAGTGTTCTGTATGACGATCATCGCCTATATTCTTGCAACTTGGCTGCATATTATCTGACATGTGTCGTAATGGCACGATATGGTGTGTAAGGATGGGTGGGTGTTTTTAACCCCACATGGTGTGCTGGGATGGTCGGAGTTGATGTGTAGAGGATGGGGGTAGGATTCTGTATTTCTGATCGTAGATCTGTTCTGTTATCTGTATCTGTAAAAGACTTAAGTCCGAATATAAATCTGACTATATATGAGATTTCTGTATGAATGGTATGTCTAATTTTGTTGGATTACACACTGAGTTTACGTAAGCTCATATATGTTTGTCTGTTCTGTTCAAGTAATCCATAGACTTAGACGGGTAGGTGCGACAGAGGCTCAGCGATGACCACTTGATCGAGAACTATTTTACTTAGTCAATTACGTTTTTATTTATAATTCTAATTTCATTTTAGAGTTTGTAATTTTTGGGACTCTCTGGACAGTTGGTCTTTATTTTGTATTTGGATGCTGTTTCTGACTCATTCGTTGCGATGCATGATGAAAAATATGGTTTCACGAAAACAAAGGTTTTTCTAAAAAACGAACAGGATTTCTAAAATATAACAGTTTTAAGACTTCCGCTGTAAATTATGTTTTGGTAAGTAAATGAATTAAATAACACTTTCGAAAATAATTATAAAGGAATATGTACTATGAATTTGAATGATTTGACGAAACGACACTGTTTTCAAAATTTTACCTTGTGACATCTTTGGATTCGGCTATAACGTTTAGACCAAGTTTAGGGTGTTACACTATGGAAGAGCCAATGGCATTGATACAATAAGGATTGATGAACTCATTGGTTCCTTGCAAACTTTTGAGATGAATCTCGAAGATACTAAGAAGAGAAAGGGAAAAACAGAGAAGAACATCGCACTACAAGTAGCATCTTTAGTTGCAACTAAAGGAGAAACTATCATTGAGGATTCGCATAGCAATTAGCCTTTCTCACTCAAAATTTCAATAGGGAATTTAAAAATCTAACTAGTTTGAGCAAGAATTTTGATAGGAATCACAACTTTAACAATGACAAAGGTAAGGTAGTAGCAATTAATGAAGAAACACCCATTGAAAAAAAAGAAAGGAATTTTGTTAGGATATTGTGCCCTTAATGTAGTTATTTCGTCATAAATGCTTGTAATTTTCTGAACATATTGATTAATAAAATTCTATTGTTAAATTATTATCTTTCGTATAAAACCCTTGCACATAATTGATCTAGGAATGAAACATACCCTTCAATGGCCTTCCTTGATATGAATGCTAGCATCAAGGCTTGAAGGTCTCCCAACTTTCTGAATCACAATATTAACCAGTGATGAAGATCTAGTAAAGCTTGAAGCTAGCATGAAGGATGGCAACTCACTGGGTATAGAAATGGAGTTCCACATTATATCAAACCCAATTACTCCATAGAACAAAACTAGGTATAACTTGAAGATCTAATTGTGTTGCAATGAACTTTAATTTCTTCAAGTTGTTAATTAATATTTTTCTAACCATATGTTGTATTTAATTGTCCCCAGGCATGAGTAATTCGAACAAAAAGCATTTAGTTCATGCATTTCAACTTATCGTTTTTCCCAACATTAAGTCATTGTTGGCAACAATGGTAGAAGAATAGAAAAGAGAAAATGGTGGTGGGGGGCTTTGGTTTACAAAGAGAAGAGAGAAAAAAAAAAGTGTTTTAGGATAATTAAGAGAAGTCTCTAAGCTTTAGTCAAAAGTAAAAAAAAAAGTGTCACATGTCATCATTCAATTGATTAATATACCATCTCAGTAATTCATTAGTGGATTAACAGAATTTTTAATGGCAATGACTAGTTCAAATAGTTATCTTAATTAAAATGACTAAAATAAAAAATAATTAAAATAAGATAAATATTATTTTAAAGTATGCAGTTTATCTTTTTAATATATCGAATTCACTTTTGTTTGGCCATTACTAAATGTACGCATTCTTTACATTGAAGTGTAATCATATATGTAAGCTGCAATTATACTTTTCTTATACTCTAATCTTTTAGGTCTGCCAAACACAAATTTACTTTTGAAGTTGACTAAAAATCCCAACAATTTATATTTACCATTAAAATTGATAGGTAATATCTTCTAAAGTTCACTCATTTAATATTAATTAGTATTGATTTTTTAAAATAAAATTTATATCATTTTAAATGATTATTGGTCTAATCTATAATAAAAATGATTCATTTTAAAAAATAATTGAAAAAATAAAAATATAATTATAAAAGCAATAAAAATTAAAAATTTTAAAAATAACTTATAGTAAAATATTAAATAATTAAATAAAATAAAAAAAAGCCATTACTTTATTGTGTTACTGATGGCCTTGCAAATTTGGGGCTAAACTCCAACATAGGGAAATAAAGACTAAATCCCGAAAATAATTTTACTATAATAGCAAAAATAAAGAAGATAAAAAATCAAGGGCAAAAATAATTTTACTATAATAGCAAAAGAATGAAGAGTACAAAAGATGGAGATAAAGACTAAATCCCGAAAACCCGAAAATAAAGAACCCTCAAAACGTAAACACAAAATTCTCTAAATGTGTTATGAGTTCTAATCTCTAATGGGTGTATTTTTGTAATGTTGTAAATGAGCCTATTTATAGGCTAAATTCATAGGTCAAATAATAATAAAATAATCGAAACTAATCAGTGTTTGATTGAAACAAGTAAACAGAGTTTAACTGAAAGATTATTTTTCAAATTTGACCGAAAATAGGAGTCATATTTAACATAAACTATTATTTTAATAATTTACAATTGTATAAATATTATTAAAATCAAGTAATAGTAAAACTACCAAATATCAAATATCGAATAATAATAAAAACCATACTTTTTTTTGTGATGAAAATAAAACATATTTGATAATAGTAAAATATGATTTCCTACATGCTATTGGAATGAAAATGTTTTACTAATGTACGTATGATTTTTATATAACTGCAATATTAATTAAGTAATAATTAATGTAAAATAATCAATATAATTTAATATTGATTCAAAGTCTAATTAAGTGATAATAACAAAAACATTATTAAGAAAACAATTATAATTATTTTATATTATTTTGCTGGTTTTATACATTAAAAAAATGAGAAAAGTAGATAACACAAAATACTAATTTTTAATTGATCAACTTTTTTTTATCTAATTTGTAACATCCCAAAAATTGGGTTAGAAGAAATTGGGTGTTGAAACCATGAGTGGTCATTTCTCGATTTTGAGCTTAGATTTGTGAGATTCTGGTTTCGAATCTAGTTTTTGAAAATTTTGTTATTTTGCTTAAACCTTTACCTTTGAACGTTTAGTTTATAAGTTAAATAAAATCAATTGATGTTAACGATGAGCCTGTTGGTTCAATAGTTAAGTTTTTGTATAATCTTTAGTCTTATGTATGAATTCTGGCGAAAGCAACAAGGAATGTTTTTTTTTTTGAATTTCATTGTATGGTAATTAATTTAGATTGGTTATTTAAAACCTTCCAGAAACCTCCATTGTGTTTTATTTTCATCTTGTTCTTTCTTTTTCTGCTACGTTTTTCTGTCATTCTTTTTTCTGTTCTTTAGAATCTTCATTTTGGTTTCTTAATTTCAAGTGACCTTTCTTTTGTGTTATGTTATGTTACATTGATTTTGTACGGGGTCTAATGTCTCTTTTTGGTTGAATTCGTTAGCCGGTAAGTTCGATTTGAAGTTTTGGTGTCAAAATTTCTTCGATGTAACTTCGATTTGATTGTGAATTAATCGTTTGCTGGGCAATTGCTTGTCGTTTAGGGATAGGAATTCATCCTTGTTGCTCCTGCATCGAATCTGTATTGAGTGGGTGTCAGAAACCCCTTATTCTATGAATTTTAGTCATCGAAAAATGGACTGTCGATGCCACACGGCCGTGTAACTTACTGTTCACAAAAATTGGGGGCATATGGGCATGTGCTCAGACCATGTGTGGTTATGAATTATGCAAGGTTCACATGGGCCAGTGATATGGGTGTGTGTTCAAGCCGTGTAACTCACTGTTTGCGAATTAGGACCACACGGACAAGTGACACGGGCATGTGTCCGAACGTGTGGGACACATGGGTAAGCACACAGGCGTGTGAAGCAATATTTGAAATTTTTCTCTTGGGCCACAAGCGTCATCCGAAATGAACATAGGCCTACTGTAGGGTCCATACAATCTGAATTAGGCTATATAACTTGATATATGATGATCTGAAGATGAAAAACTTGTGATCTATATGTATGACTACCATTTTTTAACCTAAGTAAGCAGGATCTGTCGGAACGTAATGTGCTATTGCCTAATATGTGCGAATTACCCAGGTATGATTTGTATTTTGTTAAGTTTGTTAGTACGCCTCTGTATTACTCTATTGTTGACAAATATGCGATATTTGATTATGTTACATTGATTGTTACTGGTTTTGATTTATAACTGTGCATGTGACTTCATGGCAATTCTGATATGATTTGTTGAGGTTTGATAAGTCTGTTTTACAGGACATGGACACTTATGTCTTCTGATTCTGTTATTGAAAGATGGCATGACTTACATGCTCATCACTTTGGTTCTGCATATGCATGCCAAGACACATTGCATGAGATTTGGGTTGATGTGAAAGGAGGAAGTTTTTGGCAGTTTAATGATCTGCACTATCTGGTGGTTTATCCACAATTCTGTCCTGGTAGCTTGGTTGTACTATATTGGCTTGACCAGATGTATCCGATCTGGCAGTTTTAACTACAAAATTCTGGTGGCACTGCCCACAGTTATCTGTTGGTGTGATTTGGCTAGACTAGTTCTGGGGGAACTCTATTTTGGTGTGTAGCGGAGTTGGATAGGATGTTTTCTGATAAATCCGCATTCTGATCTGTTTGTAAAATACAACATCGGCATAACACAAATCCTTTTTATAGTTTTGTTCTGCTCTGCTCTATTCTGTTCTGTTCTACTCTGCTCTGCTTGATTTGTTTTGTTTTGCTCTATTCTGTTAGTTCAGTTCTGTTGTACTACTGTTGTTGAAATCTTTGTGATACTCTAGATCTGTTCCGTATTGGTTATATAATTGTTATTAGGTTTTTTGCGTTACTATGATTTATATATATGATCTATTTATTTGTATTTGAGTTTGGTTATATGTGGTGCTTGGTAGCTCACCTTTTGTCTTACCTTTGTCTGTTCAGGTAAGCATCTGATTGAGGATAAGACGACGTACGGGAGCTCGGATTGTTTTGCACTGATATAACTATGATTTGATCTTTTGGGTTTGTAATTTATTTTTGGACTTGCCTTGTTTTTATTAATCTCGTCAGTATCTGTCAATTTCCAACACGAAACTACTAAAACACCTAAATCGACTAAAATGAATTTTTAGTTTTCAAAGTTAAAACTTCGAAAAGAAATTAGTTTTCAATACATTGGTGTAACACGTCCAAATTCGGCTTAAACTTCTAGGCCGTGTTTGGAGTGTTACATAATTTCTCAAATAAATATGAGTTCTACTATTTGTTGAGATAGGATTTAGATTAAATCAAACCAATTTGATAAGTGCAATTAGTATCTATCAAAAAATTAATTTTTAATTTAATTGTAGTATATAGAATTTATTATAAATTTTATTTATTTTCTTGAGTTTTAACCTATAAATTAAAAATAAATAAATTTATACATTATAGATATTATTAGATTAATATTCTCTTTATATATATATAATGTCAATCTCACACATTTAATTTCTCTTGATGATAAAAAAATACTTTAACACAATTAATTATTATATTTAAAATAAAACCACATTTATGCATAAAGTTATATTTATTTAATTTAAAAAATTGAATTTTTTTATTTTTAATTTATCTAATTATATTTAATAATTTTACATATTTAAATTTTTTTTATATTTAATTAGTAATATATTATGTTATCTTTTAAGTTTTTTAAAAGATATGACAAAATTGATTATTACATTAATAAATATTAATTTTATTATTATCAAATAAGAATTATCAATATATTAATAAATTATTTTAATGTCAAATTAATTATATAATTCCATATATATATATATGGAATAGTGGTTAACCATAAAAAAAATTAATGTTTTATTTTTAGTAAAAAAATTATAGATAAATTTCAATCTCAAGTTAAGATAAGATGTTAAACTTCCAAAAAAAAAAATTTCATAGAATTTGCTGTTAAACGTAAAAAGAAAATAGTAATTCGGAATGCGGACCCACAATTTTCATTATGCACATCTAAATTTTCGAATTTACTACGTACAAAATAACTCAACCCAAAACCTCTTGTATTTTAAATTAGTTTCATTTTTTTAATATTTTATTATATCCTGCAAAGAGAGTTAAAAAAATTGATGTGCTTTATTTTTTATATATTTATTTTTAATATTTTATTATACCTTATAAGATACTTGTCATCATTCTCAATCTTGTTTGTAGAGTCTAAAAATTTTACTAACAATGTATCAAATATTTTTCCTTTTAAATTATGTTTTAGCTACCCATTGTTAGAATAAAAAAAATGGATATAAAACTTAATAAACTAATATTTGTCATGTCATCAAGAACAAAATTAAATATAGAATCGTACTTGAATCAATTGATATTTTGAAATATTCGTCTTGCGGTTTTGATCTTCTAAATTAATACACAAATAATTTAAAGAAGGTGGCTCTCTCTTTTTTGAAGATGGAATGTCAGAAAAGTTACGTTTATGTAATTTGGGGACCGTAACTCTAATATATAACTTTTGCATATTAACCTTAATTTCTAATCAGCCCATCATCAATTAGAAATTAGTTACAAGTGTATATATACATATTTGACCCATACTAAATTTATCAGAAGCCCAATAAACTTTAACCCAATTAAATCACTTTTAATTTGGACTAATATTTTATGATAGTAAAAAATATGCAATTATGCTTATTATATATGTGATGTTCATATTTTTCCAACAATCTCCCACTTGGACCACATATATATACCTTATAATTGCATATCTTTATATAACCTTATGAGCTCAAAACCTTACTATCATATTCAAAAGGTATTTCTAACAATCTCGTCCATTAATCATGTAACATCCCAAACCCGACCTAGACGTTATGGCCGAATTCGGAGATGTCACAAAGTAGGATTTTGAAAACAGTGTTATTTTGATAAATCATCCAAATTTTATAACTATTATTGAAAGCGTTATTTAATTAATTCATTTCGTCAAAACATAATTTACAATGGAAGTCTTAGAAACCGTTATATTTTTAGAAATCCAGTTCGTATTTTGGGAAAAAAAATTTGGTTTCGTATAAAATTATGATTTTAGTCAAACATCGCAATAAAAGTTGAAATGCATCCAAAACCAAAATAAAAATCAAACAGTCCATAGAGTCCAATAATTACACAACTCTCAGGAAATAATCCTCAAATTAAATAAAAACCATTATTAAAATACAGTTCACGAACTCGCGGTTACCGTGACACTCCGCCATAGCGATTCGCCTAAGTCTATGGATTACCTGTACAGAATAGACAAATAGATGTGAGTTTTCGTAAACTCAATGTTTAACCCAACAGAAATAGGCATGCAATACATACGGAAATCTCATAAGCAGTTAGATACAGATTCAGACTTATGTCCATTTCAGATACAGATAACAGAATCAATTAAGTAGTTAAGCAGTACAGATATGCAGAATCTTGCCCCCATCCTCTACACACAATCTCCGACTATCCCATCACACCATGTGGGGTAAAAAACACCCACCTATCCCTACACACCATATAGTGTCGATGCGACACATTACAGATAATATGCAGTCAAGCTGCCAGAACTTAGGTGAAGTATTGTCGTACAGATCACTTCCTCCATATATATAAAATCCACCCCAATCACAGATACAAAAATAACAGATACAATAATATCATGCATAACATGCTCATATACAAATCGCATAAATATATACTTAACAGAACAGATGTACTGATAAGTATCCTACACAAAGCAGACTATCAGACTATCAGATCAAATAATTTAAGGTTTGGTAGCCCTTACCGACCCTACGGTAGGCCCACAGTCGATTGGAACGAACCGTACGACCCTAAGGAAAATTTTAAAATTATTGGCCTACACGCCCAGATTAGCCTTGCCCATGTGGCCCACATAGCTTGGCCTGAAACCCATACGCCCAATTTGACCTAGCCCGTGTGCCCCACACAGCCACACTCTCACCACCACAAGCTGTGTCTTGCGCACAGCAGTACCTTTGTCAAACGGACGGCCGTGTCTTGTACACGGCCAACCACACGGGTGACCACACGCCCGTATGGCGTCAACAGACTGCACTTTTAGATTTTACCGAAACTCGATTTTCTCGCATAAGAGGGTACACACCTATTTGATTTTGATGCGTAAACACACCCGAGATCACCAGAACCTAAAATCATCAAACAAAACTCCCAAAATCAATCTTAATTCATGATTAAACCGAAACCAAAAAACTGAAAATAGTTCAATTCAAGCGTTCATCACTTACCCCAACACCCCGAACGATTCCTATTGTGATTCTATAAGAGGAGAACCCCGTTCTTCACGATTCACTGCTACAAATACTCAAAAAAAATAACTAACGAAAAGAAAAGAATAAACTTGATTTGAACAGCCTACAAACGATTTCCTAACCGACTCGAAATTCACCCCTTACACTTACCAAATCGCACAAAAACACTGAAGAACTAAAAAACCGGGATTGAAAAGGCAGGATTGCGACAAAATTTCACAAACAAGATGACAATGAATTTTGCCAGCCAATAGGAAAAGAATGTTAAATTTTGGGAATTGGAAAAGAGAGAAAATAATAATAAAATAAAAAACAATATATCAACAAATCCTCTAAATTCCTCCCCACTAACTCACTAACACTCAACTATCTCAAAATTCCAACTCCACCGAAACTCTATCGTGTAATTGAGCAAAAATAACATCCACACTCACACAGGGATTCAAGCACAAGACCTCTAACACTCTAACTCCCTTACCACTCAAACCAGTAGGCTCATTCTAACATGGATTAACAGACAATTTTATATAAGCCTACTTAACAAGGGTAAGGCTTGGATAAAAAATAACAAAATTTGGCAAAAGTGGGACTGGAACCCAATACCTCTTACACACACCCAAAACACTTAACCACTGAAGCAAATACACAATTGTATCAAAATTTACAGAAACATGAATAAATAAATCAGGGCATTACAAATCATGTTAACATAGAACCAAAGCGACTTTTGTTACATATATCATAACTAAATCCATCATGATCACGTCTATTAACACAATCAAATGACATTGATCAAGTATGGATGTGTAGCATTGAAATTACATGCAATGTGATCAAAACATGTCTATTTCCAACTAGTCCCCCTTAGCCTTAGTGAGATCAAATTTTACTAAAATCAGAGTAATGTGAATAAACTAAATAAACTTTATTTCTACAGAAAATATCCTTAATATCCATTAACTGAAAAAACTGAAAAATGTGTCTATAATAAAAAAATATTTAAAATTACAAATTTCAACTAAGATCGAATATCCTAAAAAGACATTTCACCCATATAAGCAGTGTGCTCATAAAAACCTTGGGCGGTAGTCCCTTAGTAAGTGATCCACAATCATGGAGTTTGTACCATTATACTCGATTGACACCTAACCACTTTGAACTCTTACTTTAACAACAAGGAATTTAAAGCCTATGTGCTTTGACTTTGATGTGCTCTTGTTGCTATTGGAATAAATGATTGCAATTTGTTGTCACAATTTGCACCTTAGTGACAAAATTTTTCCTCCATATTTCATTAAAACCAGAGTTTGTATATCTGACGATCTCTAACTTATCAAACCTTCGGTATGTGAGTATGTAATGTTTTGTTTTGTTTTTTAAGATAATGTATGAATCATGTGGTTGCTTTCCGACTATCCATACTCAAATTGATCAAAGATCTACACAACATCCAAATAATGTACACAATATCTGAACACGTACAAACTTGAGCAAATATTAGACTTCTCACTGCTGAAATGTGGGAAATCTTATGCATTTTCGTAATCGCAAAATCATTCTTGGAGCATTGATTAAGACTATTCTGACTCCCACTAAACTTGTGATATATACAATCATTAACCAAGTTCATCTCATAATCCAATGAGATAATCATTTGGTTAATATTGTAATACCACTAACAAAAGGCCTACCTAAGCCCATAGATGAATTTCTTTGATTTGCAAACAATTAATTTTGCATCAATAAACACAAAGTTTTCTAATTAACCATATAAATCATCTCATCAATGTCACCATTGAGAAACGCAGTCTTAATATCCATATAATATAGCTCAAGGTAAAAATATATTGCTAAAGTCATTATAATTATTTCTCTAGTGGACCATCTTAATGTCATTAGTTCTTCAGGTTGTAGAGTTTGTTACTTAACCTGGAGGTTCAATGACATTGTCTTGATCTGGAGTTACTACTTGAATGATTTTAGGTATAATAGACTTTTCCTAATCATATTCAATAGCAATTAAAGGAAGTGTTGAGAAATATCAACCTATTTTTCTCCAAATACAATGTCCTTAATTCTCTTTCCCCTACAAATTCAACATTCTAAAAAATAAGCATTATGAATCTTAAAAATAACCTTAGTAGTGGGATCATAAAAATTGTAACCCTTAAATTTTTCAAAGTATCCAAAAAATTATAAAAGGGTTAAGAATACCGTTGGGCACAAGTTCTCAATTCTCTTTTTTTTCAGAGACATAACCTAATCTCTTGTGCCACAATGAAGTAGTTGCATTCTTAATAGTTAATATGCATTTCTTACATATTACAATAGTATGCAAGGATTCATTAAATGAAACAATAGTATCAAGCAAATATAGATTATCATAACCTGATAAACAAGCAGAACCAACCAAATTTGGATTATGAAAGAGATTAAATTTTCTATTTTCAAATGAAAAAAAATTGTTAAATTTGTCAAATGCTGAAATGGAAATCAAGTTCCGCCTTTACAAAAAAAAAAAGAAGTCTCATTCAAATTAAAATGTAATTCAGTTCTTAATAATAATTTAAAAGTCTCTATTGCTTCAACTTCTATTGAATTACCGTTACCTTCATAGATGTATCTTTCACCATCATTAGGCTTCCAGTAATTCTAGCAACCTTTCATAGACACATTGATGTGAGTTGTTGTACTGAAATCTACCCACTAAGTGTGTTTAAGTACCGAAGTCAAATTAACCTTAAAATAGAAAAAAATTAAGAAATGCACATGTCGCACCACAATAGAAACAACCATCCTTGGTTAATTCATTTTGTTGTTTCTTTTGAAGTGTCATATGCGTAGTTTTCTTATTTTTCTTTATATACCCTATTGAAGTTAGCTTTGTTATAAACGTACCAATTTTAAATTTTCCATTCTTGAGAAACCTCTTTTCGATGTCAGCCATGAATTCTTTGTTGTGATAATCTTATTAGATATAATGCCTTTGAATGTTTTAATGTATGCAATGATGTTGGTAGGTATAATAGTAGTTGAATAAAACAAAACAAGCTCACATAATGCTTTAAATTCAAACCAAAATAATTTGAATGAAGGTAAACCCATCTCAAATATAGGACACTCTATTAATATTTCATCTTTCGACAAAATGTTAACTTGTAAGTGATATCTTGGTGTAGTAATCAAACACTGACAATAAGAACATGTCGAATAATAAATCTTCCTTTGGGCTGATTTATTACTCACATGCAAAATCAAATAATCGTCACAAGTTTATTACCACATTGTACATGTAATTTTGTTAAATATTAACTTTCCTTTGGGCCGATCAATATTAACTCAAGTTACATGCACACAACATTTTATATTTTAAAATAAATTAATTTTTCACAACAGAGATCACTTTGACGACTTATTGCTTCGATTAAGTTGTTTTAAAATTCTTATTGACATACCAATACTCAAATTTAAAATTTACCCAATAGCCAAAGGTCAAAACTAAAATTTCTGACTGTACTACAGTTTCCAAAATAATCTAAATAAGGTTGTCTAAATGGCACAATAAAAAAACCGAAAACCTTAATATTTCATTGATTTTTTTAATACTTAAAAAAGCAACCATCAAATTTTTTATGATTAAAATTCAAAACCAAATTTGGTAAAACCAAACTTAAAACCAAATTCTTTAAACACGTATTGTCAAAACACTCAAAAATTGAATATATATAAAAAAAGATAACTTCAATTGAATAAGGGTTCAACGTGCATTCAACCTAAACATATAATAAAATTGACGTGCATTCAACCTAAACATATAATAAAATTGTCGAAACATAAATTGACAATTCTCTATAGAGCAAAATTCTATATATATATATTCAAAATATATGTGCTTGAGATTTCTTTAAAAAAAAAATAGCCGACTAAAATCAAACTGGAAGAATGGAATCAATTTAAAAATCATCACTTTACAAAACTAACAAAATATGAATCAGTAAATTTTCCCTAAGTTATGCGAAAATTCAAGAATCATTTATTTGCATCATTTCAATATCAATTCATGAAAATTATCTAATGAACTAAAAATTTGTGCAAATATTATCCCCAAATTCATGCATAATAAAGAAACAAATCATGAATAGAATTTATCTTTTTTAACAAAGAATACATAATATATACAAGATCTTATATATATAAATAAAGTCCGCCATGATTCAAGCCAAAGTTTGAATCAATGAAAAATCAAGAGAATGATAAACATATTAATATTACGATGAGGGTAATATCATTCATTAAAGATGTAATCTTAATATAATAACTTCATAATTACCTTAAAAACTATAATAATTTCATAACTATAATAATAGTAAAATCAATATATATCACTAATATGCTTAAAATACCGCAATTTTTAAAACTAAACCAACAAAAATTGAATTTGAATTACTTTCTTTACAAATGGCGTCTTCTATTATTTCACAAACCTAAGTCCCTTTTCTTTTAATTTAATCGATTAATTAATAATGTTTTAAAACCATGAGAAACCTATCTGATTTAGATTTTCTAATCGAAACTAAAAACATCATGAGGAATTGATTTAAACCTAACCAATTTGTTCAATTCTGTTTAAAAATATAATAAGATATATTTTATTAAACAATATACACATAAAAACATTAAATATGAATCACATAAATCAATTAAAATTTGAATCAAACAAATAATGCAATAATGCTTCAAAACAATTCTTATAAAAAAACTTGAGATGCGTCAAAACATTTTTTTTAACGCACAAAATAAATTTACATATAAATCCACCATAATATGTATTAATTATACTTTTAGCAAAACTAAAATTCTAATGCATTTACAATCACCAAATAAAACTAAAACTTGTTAATCTTGAATTCTCAATTATTGAATAATCAATGGAGTAATAGAATTCAATCAACAACACTATTATTTGATTTCCCAATGGAAATTAAAGCACAAACATTCAAAATCTATCAAAATTAAAAATTAAACATTAAAACGCAGAAAATTCAAAATAATCAAGATAAAAAGGCTTCAATATAGATCTTCAAACATCAACATATATAACCGAAATATTAAATTTATAAAATCTAAAAAACGAATCAATTTAAAAAATAATGGAGAATCAATTCATTTTCAATGATTTGACATAACGAGGCTTGGATACAACTTATAAGAATAAAAAAAATGGATATAAAAACTTAGTAAACCAGAATATGTAATGCAAAACCATACCTGAATCCATTGATATCTTGAAATATTCGAGTCTTACGGTTTTGATCTTCAAAATTAACACACAAGTAATTTAGAGAATGTGGCTTTCTTTTTTCTGAAGATGAGATGCCAAAAAAGTTAGGTATATGTAATTTGATTTGAGGACATAATCCTAATATATAAATTTTGCACATAAACCTTAATTTCTAATCAACCCATCATCAATTAGAAATTAGTTATGAGAGTATCTACACGGATGTGGCTCATAATTTATTTATTAACTGAAGCCCAATAAATTTTAACCAAATTAGATCACTTTTAATTTAGACTAATATTTGATGATAGTAAATAATAACATGTAATAATGCTTATTGTATATGTGATGTCTATATTTTTCCAACACCCATGCTTCTTTAAAATTTTAACTATAATCTACACGAATTAATAAATAAGATCCTGAATTTATATAAAATGTAAAATGTATAAAATTGTATAAAATGCTAGATTTTATAAAATATCAAATTTTATGTATTTTAATTTCTTAATTCCATAATATGATAATTTATGAAAAATAAAAAATATAAATAATTACTAAAATAATTTGTCTAGAATGCATCTGGACAAATGGCTGTCCAAGTTCAAATGTATTTTGGCTGTAAGTGGCACGTCAACGTATTTTAATGCTACTATTCAGGTATCTAAAAGTACAAATTTGACTTATAGTTTCTAAGCTTAAGTTCTAATTAAGTCTAAAAAAAAGATTAGGTATAAAAAAAGGTACAAATTGCCAAGTTTAAGTACATCCATATCCTTTAAATTATGTTTTAATCACCAAGTACAAAAATGTTTTTGATTTTAGGGCTACATTTTACCCTAATTATATCATACTGATTCTTGTATGATATATACAAATTTAAGAGTTATTGTATATATTATACTAATTACGGATCTTATTATAATATACAACTAGTAAAAATTATATTATATATGTACATTTTTAGGGTAAAACACATTTTATATAAAAAAATAGAACAGAACACGCAAGAGGGAGATAAACTAAACCCAAGCCAATAGACTTATCCCTTACACCCAATTTTGTATGTCTCATTCTTATTGTAATATCCCAAAAATTGGGTTAGAAGAAATTGAGTTTTGAAACCAAGAGTGGTCATCCCTCGATTTCAAATTTAGATTTTGGAAATTTTTAACAATTGATTTGATTTGGTTTAGTGGCTAAGTGTTTTGGTTATATATGTGAGGTTCTAGGTTTGAATCATATCTCTTGAAACTTTTCTACCTTTGATTAAATCTCTATCTTTAGACATGTGGGTTATAAGTTAAATTCAACCAATTGATGACAAGAATGAACCTGCTGGTTCAATGGTTAATCTTTTGTGTACTCTTTGGTTTGATGTTCGAATCTCTAGGGAAATAATAGGGAATATTTTTTTTTTGAAATTCTTTATGTGATAGTTAGTTTCAAGTGGTTAAGTAAACTTCCCAAAAACCTCCTTAGTTGATGATATTGCTTTATTTTCGTTTGACTTTCCATTTCTGTTTCTACCATTCCTTCGTTCTTTCTTTATTTTTCTTTGTTTGATTCTTCTCTTCAAACTACATTTCTTTTTGCTATGTAATGTCGAATTGATTCAGTATAGGTTCTGACTTCTCCTTTTTTGTTCAATTCGTTGATCGGTAAGTTCATTTAATGTTTTTGTGTTGAAAGTTCTTCAACATAACTTCAATTCTAGAATGTTAGTTTTTAGCGATTTGACTGGCAATTAATTGTTTTCTAGGCAATTGCTTGTCATTTAGGGACGAGAATTCATCCTCGTTTCTCCTGAATCGAATCTGTATCAGGTGGGTATTGGAAACCCCCTTCTTCTTCAAATTTTGGTCGTTGAAAAACATGATTGTCGAGACCACATGACCATGTGCCAGGTCTAGTGGTAGGCCGTGTGAGCCACACAACTATGTGTTAGGCCATGTAACTCACTGTTTCCAAATTAGGACCATACAGGCAAGTGACACAAGCATGTGTTAGGCCGTGTAGGACATACAGGCATGTGCCAGACCGTGTGGAGTCACACGGGCTAGTTCTATAGGTCGTGTGAAACCACACTGGCATGTGAAACAATATTTGAAACTTTTCCCTTAGGCCACAAGCGTCGTTCGAAATGAACGTAGGCCTACTATAGGATTCGTACGATCTGAATTAGGCTAAATAACTTGATATCTGATGGTTTGAAATGAACAACTTGTGACTGTACGTTTGTTTTCTATGTTTTAACCTAATTAAGTAGGATCTATCAGAACGTAATGTGCTATTGTCAAATAAATGTGAATTATCCAGGTACGATCTGTATTTTGTTAAGTTTGTTGGTACGCCTTTACGTGACTCTATTGCTTAAAAACATGTGATATCCAAATATGTTGAATTGATTGGCACTAATTCCTATTTATAACCATGCATGTGACTTCATGAAAAATATGATATTATTTGTTAAGTTTCGATAAATCTGCCTTATAACGCATGGACTCCTATGCTTACTACAATAGTATAACTTACATGCTTATCACTCTACTTCTGTATATGTATCACATTGCATGGACTTGGGATGATGTGAAAGGAGAAAGTTTCTGGTAGTTTGATTATCTACATTTTTTGGTAGTCTATCCACATTCCTGTTCTGGAAGCTTGGCTACAATTTTGTGGCTTTACCATATGTACCTGATCTGGCAGTTTTAACTGTAAAATTCTGGTGGCACTGTCCACAGTTACCTGTTAGTGTGATTTGGCTGGACAAGTTCTGGGGAACTCTATTTTGGTGTGTAGCGGACTTGGGTAGGATGTTTTCTAATAAATTTGCATCCTGATTGGTTTTGAAAAATACCACATCTACATAAACATACATCCTCTATTTAGCTCTGTTCAGTTCTGCTCTGTTCTGTTTTGCCTTATTCTATTCTACTCTGTTTGTTCTGGTTGGGTTGCGTTGTTCTGTTATATTACACTTGCTGTTAAGTTCGCTGTGTTTACTCTGATTTATATACTATGTTTTGTTAACTATAATTGATATTGGTTATACACTGGGATTTATAGCTCACCTTTTGGTTTTATCTTTGTGTTTTTAGGTAAATACCTAACTTAGGACCAAACGACGTGTGGGAGCTCGGATTGTTTTGCAATAATATAGAAATGTTTGATCTTGGGGGTTGTAATTTGTTTCTGAGCTCATTTTGGTTTTTTCTAAATTAGTCAATAGTTTATTATTTTTAACGTGAAACTACAAAATCACTGAAGTTGACAAAATGGATTTTGGTTTTCAAAATAAGACTCTGAAAAGATTTTTCGCTAATCGTTGAGTAATCTTTGAACGTTTCTAGATACTTATGGAAATCAGTTTTTGATGTGTTAATGTAACTCCTCTAGATTTGGTCTTAACTTCTAGACCGAGTTTCGGGTGTTACACTTTAAAAGTTAGACACTACATCTCTATTAAGAAAATATGAAATCTATTAAGAAAATACGAAAGAACATTCATAGGTATCTCAAAATCATGAAAACAAGTGCAAGATAAAGCCATCCTAGCCAATTTATGAGCTGCCTTATTATCTTCCCTTCTCGCCCAATAAAAAGACACGTCAGAGAAAAAGGAACAAAGATGAACAAAGTCTTTAACGAGAATACTGAATTTAGACACGTCAACACTTGGATAATTCAAAGGATTGATCATACTTTAGCAATTAGATTCAATCACAATATTATCAAACCTATAACACCCCTAACCCGTATTTGTCGTCGAAATAAGGTTACGAGGTATTACCAAATAACACACTTCATTCACAAACATTTATACATTCATACTCAAAATCCATTCAAAATATTTACATTGTCCCTTATAATGCTATACGAGACCTTAAAACATACTTAGAAGTGGTTCGGGACTAAATCAATAACATTTGCAAACTTTGAGAAACTTAGAAAATTTTCAAACATTTAAGGGTCACGCGCCCGTGTGAACAGGCCGTATGCCTCACACGGTTTCCAGACACGCCCGTGTCACAGGCCGTGTGAAAACAGGGTATACATTTTAACTTGCACCACACGACCAGAGATAAGCCCGTGTGACATGGCCGTGGGAAAACTGGGCAGGTTACTGACTTGGGTCACACGGCCAGCCACACGCCCATGTGCCAGCCCGTGTGCGACACATGGCCAGTAGACATGCCTGTGTGTCTAGGCCGTGTCAAAACTGTAGGGTATACTGCCTTAATTCGAAAGGGTACCTTAAGGGATATACGGCTGTGTAACATGACCGTGTGTCGCACACAGCTGAGACACACGCCCATGTCTCTGCCCGTGTGGACAAAAATAGGCCATTTGCAAAGCCAATTTGCCACCCTTTTCTCATGCACACCTAACCATCAAAATATTATCATTTTAATACATATATAGGCAGCCAAAACATGCCAATTCACACACATATCATGCCATCTATCATCAACCATTTTAACTACTCAATTCCATAATCAAAATCATACCAAATCAATATATATCATCAACCATTTTAACTACTCAATTCCATAATCAAAATCATACCAAATCAATATACCAAAAATCATCAAAACATACATATCTCCTAAATGAATTTTCTCACCTTTCTATCAACCAAATCATGCTTCTCAAACCTAGCAATTCATTAACCATAAATCATGCCAAAATTTACACTTTCTCAAGCATTAATACATCAACTAATAACTAACCAAATAAGCAATCACTTAGCCATATAAACAACATTGGCAAACATGCCAAAACACATGGTAACTTATATACATCACATATAACATTTATCAAACACATAATTCAAGTCAACTTAAATGACCATACACATTAACATTTACAAGCCAAATCTCTTGGCTAATATCATGACTCAAAATATACCAAAATGATACTAGCCTATACATGCCATATACCAAATAAACAAAGCTCCAAAAGTACCAACAAGTAGTCGATAGTGTGACAATGATTCCCGATGTCCAAGCTAGATTCGATAATCTATAAAACATGGAAAGAACACACAAGTAAGCTTTAAAAGCTTAGTAAGCCATATACAAATAAATCATCTTATGAATCAATATCATTTCCATCAATTAAGCAAGATATAAATAAGCACATCTAAATACACATGCAAGTTCACAAACCTTTCTCATTGTACACATATTCTATATCATAATTGAATTCATCAAATGCTTTCCTTTTCAATACTCGTATGAATCTCGTACGTACCTGAGTCGTTTAACTCATTCACACATTCTTTCTCGATTTGACTTTGCCTGTTGAACCTGTAACACCCCTAACCCGTAACCGTCGTCAGAAGAGGTTAAGAGGTATTATCGGAATTGTAACTCAATTCAGAACAATCAAAATATCAAATAACATCATATCTTAGTCAATAACATTCATTCACATTTTATATGTAATTAAATTGAGCACACAAAGCTTTAAACATTCATTCGGGACTCAATCGTAACATATTAAAAATTTTAGAAACTTAAAAAAATTTTCACATTTCAAGTGTCACACACCCGTGTGAAAAGGCCATGTGCCTCACATGGCTAATTGACACGCCCGTTTCTTAGACCGTGTGAAAGCAGGGCATACATTCTGACTTGTGTCACACGGCCGAAAACACGCTCGTGAGCTAGGCCGTGTGAAAACTGGAGAGGTTACTGACTTGGGTCACACGACCAACCACACGCCTGTATGCCTAGCCTGTGTGCCCTTTGAAATGGCCACACACGTCCGTGTATCAGGCCATGCCAAAACTGTAGGGTACACTGACTTATGCAACACGGCCAAGTCACACGCCCGTTGTTAGGCCGTGTGCCATTTAGGGGGTATACTGACTTGTACCACACGGCTAATCATACTCCCGTTTGTGAGGCCATGTGGAGCATACTGGCTTCAATTTCATTTTCACACCAGGGGACACATAGCCGTGCAACATGACCATGTGTCACACACGGCTGAGACACACGCCCGTGACCATGTGCCATTTTGCCACAATATAAACACAAGCATTTACAAGCATAATTAACCACATTTATGCAACTCAATTGACAACCAAAATAACCATTTCAATAAATAATATTTTCCATATCATAACATAACAAATTCATACCCAAATACCTATCCATCATCATGCATAATCCATTCATTTAACAACAACATATCAAAACTTCACTTGCATAATTTCATTCCATCATTCTTTGCCAAAACACACCATAATTGAACATTTCAATTCAACCAAAACACAACATTAAAATAAGCCAAATCACATGGCTTACTTATACACAAAAACATACCAAAATCATGATATCAAGTATCATAACTATCATCTTTCAAACTAGCCTATACATGCTATATTTACAAATTCACAAGTTCAAAAGTACCAATTGGAATTTGGATAGTGTGATGTGCAACTCCTACTTGTCCGAAACGAGCGAGCTAGCAAACCTCTATAAAACATAGAAAAAGAAACAGAGTAAGCTTTATAGCTTAGTAAGCCCATATAATACATAATCAAAGCAACATTAAAAATGCCAACAATTCAATTAACCAACACCTAATCACAAGTATCCATCAATGTTAGTCATTTGACAAATACATAAAATCATCCATTGATATACTACTTTACAACATTCCAAAATTCTCACATCATATATTTATAACACTAGTAACATTTATAATCTGTAACTTATCCGTATAACCAGTATTTAGGCCCGTTGAACTTATTAAAACTTCAAAGGATACTGGAGTGAACATCATCAGTAATCTGTCAATTCATTATCATATATGCTCTTTCGAGCCATGATCTATAAGCTCCTCCTGAGTTGATGAAAAGTAAGTTTTAACGAGCTAAAACGATAAGCTCTATCCAGTTTAACAGTAAGCTCTATGGAGCTGAACAGTAAGCTCTATCGAGCTGAACAGTAAGCTCATACGAGCTGAAACGGTAAGCTCCAATAAGCTGATATATCAGTAAGCTCATACGAGCTGTGGTGAGTCCACAAAAAATGCAGGAGATCGACCAAAACGGTAATCCAGTAACATGTCACTCTTATCCAATAAATCTATACAGTTCAAACGAAGTATAGTAACAATTACAGTATATCAATAAGGCATTTATACTTCAATTATTTCAATTATATACATTCATTTCAATAATTACAAGTATAGAAAAGTTCAATTCTAATTATACGAACTTACCTCGTGTTGCTCGGATGAAAACTATCGGCTATTCGTCAATCTTTCCTTTTCCCCGATCTAAACTCGATCTCGACTTATCTTGATCTATATTATATCAAATTAATTCATTCAAACTTTCATTCAATTCAATTTAGCCTAAAACATTCATTTTGGCTAAATTATAAATTTACCCTTAGACTTTTGACTACTTTGCAATTTAGTCCTTAACACATAAAAATGCAAAATTGCATAATTAAGCCATAAACCATAGTAACTGAATTTCCTATATAGTACTAGCAGCCCATATTTTTCATTATTTCACATTTTTAACTACCACATTTTACAATTTTGCAATTTAATCCCTATTTGACATTTTTGTCAAAAATCACTTTATAAAACTTGTAAAACTATTATCAAGCTTCCATAATCTATCATTAAACATCAAAGAACTCAAATATTCAAAAACGACATCATTCAAATAAAAAGTTCAAAATCTAAGGTACGGGCTAGCTAAAATACAAAGCAACAATCTCAAACGTAAAAATCATCAAAAACCGAGCAAAATAGACTTACATGCTTAAAGATTGATGGCCGAACCCTTGAAATTCCTTTAATGGTGTTTTTTTTCTAAGTTTGGCTAGATGAAGAAGAAACAAAGTGATATTTGATTTTTCTTTACTTCAATTAATCATTTAATACTAAATTACCTTTATAACCTTATTATAAACCATTAAATATCACTAATCCATGGACATAAATGTCCACTAACCTTAATTATGGTCAAATTTCAACATAAGGACTTCTACTTTAATGATTTATAGCTATTTAATACATTTAAACAATAGAACTCAAATTTTATGCGCTACGCGATTTAATCCTTTTTATCGAATTAAGTATTTAAACGGTAAAATTTCTTTACGAAACTTTCACATAACTAATCTATCATGCTGTAGACCTTATTAAAATAATAAAATAAATATTTTCACTTCAGATTTGTGGTCTCGAAATCACTATTCTGATTTGACCTAAAAATCGACTGTTACAGAACCATTCGGAATCGTTAAGGATACTCGGCAATCACATATAGCTCGTACAATGCCATATCCCATATATGGTCTTACATGTTATCACATATCGATGCCACTGTCCCAGAAAGGGTCTTATACGTAATCGATTAACGATGCCAATGTCCCAGACATGGTCTTACATGTAATCACAATACAATGCCAATGTCTTAGACATGGTCTTACATGTAATCACATCTCGGTAACCTAATGTCATGACATTCGTATCCTATACTATTCTTAAGGTTCGTACGGGACTTTTGGATGGCGTAACTCTATCAATTCTTGCTCGTAATTGTTCTTTCAACATTCATAATAGTTCAATGACAAGTATACACATATAATTCAATTTAAAGACATTTATTTGTATATGAACTTACCTCGTATTCGGGATAAACAGACTGGATCAACTATTCGTCAACTTTCGATTTTTCCCGATCTAAATCCGTTTTCTTTCGTTATTGATCTATATAGATTCAAAATTAATCCATTTAATCACCAAATTATTCAATTTCATCCACAAACACATATTTGGGTATTTTTGCACTTTGACCCTTAAAGTTACACATTTATTCAATTTAGTCTTTGTTTAACAAATACACAAAATTAATGAAATTTCTTTAAACCCAAGCCTAGCAAAAATTCATATAGGTCCCTAGCACCCCATATTTTTCATTTATTTCACATTTCAACCCTTCAATTTACAAATTTCACAATTTAATCCCTAATTGACATTTTTACTCAAAATCACTTTACAAAACATGTATATTAAACACCAAGCTTTCATATTTCATCATTAAACATCCAAAAACACATGAATTCATCAATGGAAACTTTCAAAATCATCAACACTTTCAAAAATTAAGGCATGGGCTAGCTAGAACATGAAGCAACAATTACAAAAACATAGAAATCATCAAAAACTGAGTAAAAATGGACTTACAATTGAGCAATGAAGTAGCCAAAATTTAAAAACCTAAAAATGGCTTGTTCTTCTCTTTATATTCAACCAAGAAGATGAGAAATAAGCTTAAAATTGAGTTTGTGTTAATTAACACATAATAATTATCCAATTACTATTATAACCTTAATTAAAAACCATCAAATTCCATGATATTAAGCCCATTTATGTCCACTCTCACTATCAATGGCATAATAACATCATAAGGACCATTGGTTTAATAAACCATAGCAAATAGACACATTTAACATATAGAATGCCACTTTTGCATTTTACGCGATTTAGTCCTTTTCTCAAATTAAGCTATTAAACGATGAAATTAACTCATGAAATTTTTACACACATATATTCACATGCTGCAAACACCAAAATTAATATTAAAATAATTTTATGGCCTCAGATTTGTGGTTCTAAAACCACTATTCTGATTTAGCTAAAACCAGATTGTTGCAAAACCTTTGAGAGCGAAGCCACGATAACGCTTTGCAAATATAAAAATATCAATAATACAAGGGTCCTAAAAATTATTAACATGACCAACCAAACCTTTCACAAAAGAACCATTATGGTCTATAATGATCACTGCAAAACTTTAACACTACTCGTCACAAAATAAAGCACCATCCACATTACATTTAAGAACGCCGATAGCTGGTCTTTTCCACCCTGGAGTCGTCTCTTCTAAATGATGAGTAATAGGTGTAGAGACAAAAATAGATTGAGCCACCATCCATTGCATAGTAAATTTCAACAAAATTAACCACATGTTGTGAAGAGTGAGCCTCACCTTTCCAAACAAGAAAATTAAGATAAAACCAAATACTTCATAAAATGGTAAGAATCGAGCGAACTCTACTAATATCATCTGACTTAAGTAACAAAAGAATAAATTGACGCAAGTCAAGTTGCGTTAACTGAATCCTAACATGCTGTTAGACTTCACAAGTAGAAGTACAAGAGATAAAAAATGGTTAAACATTTCCAAATCTCCACAATGAATACAAGATGTAGGCACATTTAAACCTTTATCTACTAGTCTTTCCCTAATAAGAATAAAATTATCAAGACATCTCCAATTAAAGTCTTTAGTCTTCAGGGGAAATTGACCTTTCCAAACTTTCAACCAAGGTCCATCGACTCCCAACAAACCAAAATTGGAATACAACTAAGCAACTAACTTGTTTCCTGATTTTACTGTGTAGCAACCATTATTGGACCAATGCCAAATTAATTGATCAGGAGGCTTTTTCAATCCTATTGGGATTCCATAAATTTGATTGACATTATAAGGTTTCAAAATGCCCACTGTAACACCCCTGATCCGTCTCCGTCACCGGATTAGGGTTACAAAGTATTAAAAGGCAAAAAATGGTATTTCACTTTATTTGAGAACAATTAAACAAATAAATTATAAACATATAAAAAATCAATTTATGGTACAAATACACTTACGTGCCTTAAATCAAGCTTATGGGGCCTTAAAAATAGTTTGGGAACAATCTGTGACTAATTTGAATCAAAACAGAAAAATATGCAAAAATTTGAAAATTTTAGAAACAGGGGTTACACGGCCGTGTGGAATAGCCCAGACTGTGTGGCTCCACACATGCCCGTGTGGCCAGACCATGCAACTAACTATGACCGTGTGAAAAATCCTGCACCTAAAATTAATAAGACACATGGCCGTGTGTGTCATACGACCATGTGGAATAGCCCAGGCCGTGTGCACCTTAAAAAACTTCTAAAAATAAGGCAAACTTTCATCCAAACACTTAGGTTTCAATCCAAATCAAAACCAAACATTTCCATACTTTAAAAACACATTTGAACAAACCTAAAACAAGCCAAAACAATCAACCTAATTGCCTAACCAATGTGTCCTCATTGACATCACAATTCAATTATCAGCCTCATTTTACATGCCACATCAACTAATTTGAATTCAAATTCATAAGTTCATATATAAAACTCAAGCCAACCTTATCATTTCTTCTTAATCATTCACATTCATTCATGCCATGATTCAAAAACTTAAATAAGGTTTATATCACATGACCAAAACAACTGTATATGAACATTTTCACACCAAGATTAAACGCACATACACAAGTAAGCTTATACCAAGCTTAAAACATAACATTTTTAATAAGTATCTAAACACATACAAAAACACCTATTACATGCCACATAATCCAAAATAAACATATCAAAATCTACCAAAATGTATCTGGATAGTGTGATCTTCAAGTTGATCCGATCACCTAACTCCACAAAATGTTATCTACAAGGAATAGAAAAAAACACGAGTAATCTTCACTAGAGCTTAGTAAGTTCAAAGGTTAAAATGATAAAGCTTACTGAATTAAATATAACAATTTTAATAACAAGATTAAAAAGTCAGAGTCTCCTGGCAACCACAATCCACAAAAGGTAGTACGAGATCATTCACTATCAAGCTACAATGTTATCAAGAGATTCATGAATAATCTTTCAAAAATTCAATAATAAGACATTCAACACAAGAAACATTACCCAATGAACGATATATGGATATTACACAGTTATCCATTCAAAACATGCTAAATGGTCAAACGAGCCAATCCCATCGATAGCATGCCTCGGCACTAAGTGCCTAGCCCGTTAGCTAACATCCCTTCGAAAACACGCCTAGGCACTAAGTGCCAAGCCTGAAGACTTTACATCCGCCCCAGTAACACGCCAGAATTACTGAAATATATCGCGATAGTCTACAACAAATGTTGGACTTCAGTATATTAAGTGTAAAATCACATGCCAGGAATCATCGTCTCATCTCAAATCAATCTCATATCGTGCGCACTATAACCTATTGGCATGCCAATCGTACTTTATCCTATATTTGTCGACTCAGGAGATATTACCTCTAAACCAAGATCCAACAGTTTATTATTTCCATTCATACTAATTTAACATCGAAATTTTTAGTTTAACAATCAACAACTAAAATATCACTCAATTCATATTGTACATTATATCAAAAATAAACCGAACGAACTTGCCAAGGCTAAACAGTAGTAACGATAAAGATCCAGGGACCATTCAATTGCTTTCCCTTTTCCTTGGTTATCTACTTGTTCTTGATCTATGATATAATTTATTTCAATTATTAGCTTCAATTCCATATACTATTCAATTTAATACATATAACTTCCTATTTACAATTTGCACATTAGACCCCAAACATTTACATTTTATTGAATTTTATCCTTAAAACCAAAATAAGCTTATTTCACATAATTAAACTTTAAACCCATTGAACCCAATTTTTAACCATTCTATAACAACCCTATAATTATGAATTTATCAAGAAAAACCATGTCTTTTTTAAAAAAAAAATTATTTTCCAATTTAATACCTGATCATGAAAATTACTAAAAATCACTTTACAAATTATATCAAAATTATCATGAAGCTTCATGCTCAAGAAAAAACATCAAGAATACTTTAAGAACATCAATGGTAATTTTTCTAAACTTTAACAACCTCACAAATCAATCCCTAAACTAGTTAAATATCAATACAACAATCACAAAAATATAAAAATTACAAGAAACATGTAAGGATTGAGCTTACATGCATTCGAAAATAAAAAAAACCAAGCTCCCAAGCCTCAAAGAAAATGGTGTTTCGACCAAACCAAACAAAAAAAATAAAGAAGATGACAACCCCCACTTTTATTTTGCTTTTGTTTTATTTTTATTATTTTAACCTTATTTTAATTCAAATTTCTTACCAAACTATCTAATATCATCCACTACCAATATTAATGGTATATTTGCCATTATGCTTCCCCCACATTTAACTTTAACCCTTTTTAACTAATAATTAAATATTAATTGACTTTTATAGTATTTATAATTTAACCATTTTTCTTTAATTAAGTATCTAAACGTTAAAATTACTGGATAAAAATTTAATACAACACTAATGAGCTCCTAAGTATTAAATAATTAATATTTACAGACCGACTTGTTGGAGTTGTGGCCCCGAAACTACTATTCCGACACCACTGAAAAATAGGTTGTTACACCCTATACCAATACAGTATCCCAACCATCTCCAACTTTAGTATTTGAATAACTAGCATCTACTGCATAATATTAGGGTTAACGGTGTAAACATTCTGTAGCTTTGATTATACAAAACTTATATAAAGTTAATTTTCATTGTAGCAAATTTAGGCAATTGAGAAATTTTTTAAAAGATATAGTTATGTTTCCATGTGCCTCTAAAAACGTTAGAGGCATGAGAGAAGTTGCCACGAAAAACGCCTCTAAAATGATCATTGCAAAAATTTATGATGCTTTGACCAAAAAATGTCGTTATCATAGGGTAGAAGTAACGCTTTACATGGCATTTTGTACCACCACAATATACGAAAAATAGTAGCGATCAGTGTTGGCAACACCGCTAAGACCAAAATATTATTTTAGTAACTTTTGTAGTGTATAGTGGCATTTTTTCCCCAATGCCGCTAAAAAATAATAAATAAATTAACATTGTAGTTGCTTGCAACCCCAAAATTGCCAGTTTTCTTCATTGAAAAAGTTAAGCAGAAAACATTAGTAAATTTTAGAACATTTAGAAAACAAATTGAGTACTAATTGCAAGTTAATAATCATACATTGAAATCACGCAGAGGTAATGTTGCGATAAGGAATCACATGACGTCGCAACGATGCGACAACATTTGAAATAGAGACAAAGCAGGGGCAACGCCATGACGAGGAGTTTGGGACGTTGTGATGATGCAACGAATTCCAAACTTAAAGCAGATACATGTTAGACTCTTAGTAGGGTTATTTTTCCCAATTAAACTTTGATTACACCAGAGATGTTATAGTCATATTAAAAATTTAATCTTAGTATATTTAAAGGGCCTTAGTAACCCTAGAAAAAGATAGAACAATAACACAATATTAGAGAAAAAATTAAGAGAGAGTTTTAGAGAGTTGTAAGGGAATTTTGTATTTTAGCTAGAGAGAGCTTTGTATTTAGGGTTAGGGTTTGTTTTGAATTTCTCCATTTTGTACTTTTCACTTGTTTGCTTATTAGTGAAGTCTTCTTTGCCCGTGGTTTTTTATCCTCTTGATTTGAAGAGTTTTTCCAAGTAAATTTGTGTGCCCAATTTTTCTCTATTCCTTCATTCTTTTTGTTTATACGGGTCAATCCCTGACAAATTGGTATCAAAGCTTGGTTAGGACTCCACAATCAACTTATTCAAAGATGATAACAATGAGATTCGATATTGAAAAGTTCGATGGGATCACAAATTTCAATTTATGGCAAGTTTGGATGACTGCAATATTGATTCAGAATGGTCTAAAGAAAGTTGTTACATGGCAAAAGCCCGCGAATTCGAATCAGTCGGAATGGGATAAGCTTAATGAGAAGGCTTTGTCTGCAATTTAGTTATACCTCATGAAAAATGTGTTGTAGGAGGTGCACATGGAGAAAATGACATCTGTCTTATTGAGAAAGTTAGAATAACTTTATATGACAAAGTTTCTAGCTAATTAATTAGTGCTGAAACAACGCTTGTACACATTTGTATGGTTAAATATGAGTCTATTAGGGCTCACATCAGTGAATTTGTTACTTTCTTGAATGGTATGAAGAATGTCAAGGCTAATATAGATGGTGAAGATCAAGCTATGCTATTATTGTGCTATTTACCCCTTTCATATAAGACTTTTAGGGAGACCCTGATTTATGGTAGAGATAAACTCTTGTTCGAGGACATGAAGGGAAATTTGTTGAGAAAATACAAACTCGAAAGTGAATTAGGTTCAAATAGCAAGTTAGATAGGCAAGCCTCAATTTTGGTTGCGAAAAATATGACTAAATCGAAGTTGAAGAATCAAGACAAGACATTTATCTTCTACAAGAAGTTAGGTCATATTAAGATAGAGTGTTATAAGCTGAAAAATGAGAACGTGAGGGTTGTTGAGAGCAACTAGAAAGGAAAGAAAAAGGTCGAGGTAGCCGATGCTAATGTTACTGAGGACAAGGGTGATGATTGTTTACTGGTATCTACGACTGAAAGGTTTAAGCTTATGTCTGAGTGGATCCTAGATTCAGGATGTTCTTACCATATGTGTCCCAACAAGGACTAGTTCTCCACATATAGTCCAATTGAAGGTAGGTTGTAATCATGAGGAATAATTCATTCTGTAAGATAATTAGTATTGGTACTGTTCAGATTAGGATGGACGATAGGATTATCAGGACAGTATTAGGTGTCATGCATATGCCTAATTTAAAGAAAAACCTCATGTTCCTAGGTATGTTAGACTCGAATGGTTGTAGTCATCGAGTCAAGTGGCATTAAGGTATCTCATGGAGCTCTCATTTTAATGAGAGGTCAGAAAATCGACAGACTATATATACTCTGCAAGGTTCAATAGTGACTGGTGTAGTAGAAATTTCCTCATCTATTACGGAGTTGGAGTCAACTCAGTTGTAAGACTTGGTCATTTGAGCGATAAAGGTATGACTGTTTTGAATAAGAGTCTTCTAGTTTCCAAGTTTAAGCACCGTTTGGACTTGGACTATTTGCAAAGATCGAGTTAGGCCCATGGTAGGGCCAAAAAAAGGAGGCATGTTAAAATCCGAGTCAAGGTGGAGATTTGTGGAGCGTGTCTCGCATTTCTCAGTCAAACCAGAGTCAAAGTAGAGGCGACATCGTGACAAGGAGTTTGGGACGTCGCAACAACGTGATGAATTCCAAACTTAAAGCAGTTACGTATTAGACTCTCAGTAGGTTTGTTTTTCCCAGTTAAACTCTAATTACACCAGAGATATTATAGTCATTTTAGAACTCTAATCTTAGCCTATTTAAAAGGTCTTAGTAACCCTAGAAAAAGAGAGGACAATAACATAACATTAGAGAGAAAATCAATAAAGAGTTTTAGAGAACTTTAAATTAGTTTTGTGTTTTAGCTAGAAAGAACTTTGTATTTGGGGTTAGGGTTTGTTTTGAATTTCTTTATCTTGTACTCTCTATTTGTTTGCTCATTTGTGAAGTTTCCTTTGTTCTAGTTTTTTATCCCATTAATTGGAGGAGTTTTTTCACGTAAATTTTTGTGCCTAGTTTTTCCACATTTGCTTATGACTTGTTTTTGTTTTTATATAATTCATAGGAAAAAAAGGATTATAATTATCGCACAATTGAATAACCAAAATTTATAAAAGTTTACAATTTTTTATGATTTTTATAAAAAATTCTAATTTTTAATAAATTTAAAATTTTTAATATTTTATTAAATTTTAATAATTTTTATAAAATTTAATATTTTTATTATTTATAATTTTTTTCTAATTTTTAATAAGAGTAGGGGCTTAATTTTTTTTTGAAAAATTTTGAGGGTCTTTTTGATATATTTTGAAAGTTCAAGTACCCAATTGAGTGGGAAAAAAAGTAGGGCTTAATTACTTTTTTTTGAAGAAATTTGAGAGCTTTTTTTATGCATTTTGAAAGTTCAAGTGCACAATTGAGTGAAAAAAAAAAGGAGGGGCTTAATTGCTTTTTTTGAATAAGTTTAAGGACTTTTTATACCCTTAAGCCAAACTATTTCAAGAAAAAAATTAGAAAATAATAAATGAGCGAAATTAAAATCGTAATAAAGTGGTTTTAGGACAGTTGGGCCAAACACCCCAAATGTGTGATTGCATTTCTAATTTGGAATTATATTAAATAAAGGACATGGTTATCATTTACTTCCGAAATAAGACACACACCTATGGCATGACGGTGAGATGTAGTTTTGTTTTTCAGACAAATAAAACTGAATTATAATAACAAACATTTTAGATAGTATTTGGTGTTTTCTCATGTTATTTTATAATCTTTAATATGCATGAAAAATATTTATTAAAATCTCAAGAAAATTACATTATCACATTTCGTTCAGTAATGAATTTTCTAAAAATATAACGATAATTTATAAATTTATCTTTATTAAATAAAACATAATATTTATATATTTAATTTTTATAATAAACTTCATGTTTAACAAATATTTAGATTAAATATTTAATAACAAATTTTAATAATATTTTTTAAAATTAATTTATAATGTTATATACTTTCTAACTATAATATTGGGCATGTAAGAAGATCGTATATCTAATTTATTAACTAATTTATTTATATCGTTATAGTAGGTTTTATAATTAAATAATATATTTGATTAAAACATATTTAGTATGCAAATTTATGTTAACAAACAAATGAATTTTATGGTTTTTCAGATTTGATTTAGTTCAAAGAATTGTTAAAGATAGTAGTTCATACGTTTTATATTATTTCATTTGTTAATTATTTAGAGAAATAACATGAGCAATTGTAAATGAAAAGTTTTATGAGCTTGAATAGTTGGATTTTGAATTAAATTTCATGCATGTTTATGATGATAGTTATGAAAAAAATTGCTCGTTTTCATTATGTCATATTTTTATGTTTGAGATGTGACGTTTATTGATATATTTAGTATAGGTTTGTTTCTATACATGACCTAGATAGTTATTCTTAGTGGTTAATTGATTATACAAAACTCTTGTTAAAAGGGTTTTAAAAGTATTTTTGAATCGAACTCAAGACTTCTCACATCTGAAGCGAGAATCATACCACTAGAACAAATGCCCTACTTTTGAAGATTTTGACATATTTCCTGAAGCGAATATTGCATATAATTATTTGAAAATTATATTTATTGACTTAGTGACATTATAGACTTCACATTAATTTAGACATTTCCAGTAGTAAATGTCACAAGAGTACTTATATGTGGATACAAAGTAAAAGGAATGATAGTAAAATTATCAATTTGTTACAATTTAGTACAATTGAAACGCATATTAAAGTAAACCAAAAGTTTACTGATACAAATGCATTTACTACTTGGCATCACTAGTTAGACCATCTTGGATCATATATGATGTGAAAATTAATTCAGAATTCATATGGACATTCATTAAAGAACCAAAAGATTCTTTAACTTAAAGAATTCTCATTTGTTGGTTATTCCCAATGAAAATTGATTGTTAGAAACTCACCAGCTAAAGTTGAGATTTAATGTCTTGCATTTCTGAAATGAATATGGATTCATTCACCCACCATGTGGATAGTTTTGATATTATATGATTTTGGTAGATGCATCTACAAAATAATCACATATGTGTTATCAACTTATAACCTGTCAGTTTGCAAGATTGCTTGTTTAAATAATTAATTTCAGATAATGCAATTAAGACAATTAATCTTACTAATACTGATGATTTTATATCTCAGTCTTTAATTGATTGAGTTTGAAAAACTTTTGTAAAAGTTTGTTATTTATGCGTATAATGGCCAAGAGAAATTATTGATTTAACACCTCTAATTAATGTCTAAATCATTACTTATGGGAACTAAGCTTCCTATTTCAACATGTGATTATGTTGACTTACGTGTTGTACGCATCAAGCCAATTAGTTAGAAATACTCCCAATTACAATTGGTTTTTGATCAAAAGTTAAATATTTCTCATCTTTGAATTTTTGTTTGTGTGTATATGTTCCAATTGCTCCACCACAACGCATAAAGATGAGTGAATCCTTAAAGAATGTTGGGAATATATATTAATTACAAGTCTCTTTGTATTATTAGATGTTTTGAATGTATTGGAGATTTAATTATGACATGATTTGTGATTATAATTTTGATTAAATAGTTTTCTCAACATTAGGAGGAGGGAAATAATAACTTGTAATGAGTCAAGGGGAGAGTAATTTGAACAAGAAGTTCTACAAGGATAACTCATTATAAGTTAACTGTTAGATGTGTTTACAAGCTTAATGAGAAAAACCAAGTGTTATATATCATCTAATATTTTAATTTGAATCAAAGTCCCAGTAGGACAACCAGTTAGAATAAATAATAGATTGATCAATTCCAAAAATGAAAATTCTTCTGAATGGTCATATAGTGGAGGCGGGTGCTCGAAAAGAGACCCAAGACATAACTAATAAGTAAAACTATAGAAGAGATTTAGGTACCTGAAACTGAAGATTAAATTAGTAAAAATAAAGAAATCCCGATACGTTATGTCAATTAAGAAAAATGTGGAATCGATAATAAAAGTGGTCGATAATGGTTTTGCATACAATATTATTTTTGAAATAATGAAATAAAAGGAGAATCTTGAATAAATCTATGGAATAGATTGTTCAAAATAGAAAGACGCAACTCAAGTACAATTAAATTTGTGGATTTTTTAGACCAGTAGTCCAAATATCTAAAGGTATAAAACCAGTAACGGTACAAATGAAGTAGTTTTGCAAAAGCGGAATAAAAATATGAAATTTTTCGCTAAGCCTTGGCATTAATTGTGAAAAGATATAATAATATTTTGTGTGGATACAATAACCTTTAGATTTATTATTAAATTGACAGTTCATAAAATATTTAATTTGCGTCTAATGGTTGTTGTTACAACCTTTTATGAATCACTATATAGTGTAAAATTTATATTAAAATCATTGGATTTAGAATGTTAGAAGCGTATTAAAATTATCGAGAATTTGTTCATTTATATGAATTGAAATAATTTAAACATATGTGGTAAGTTTGACTTAGCGAATAGTAGTTGAAGGAGGATTATAAAATAATCCAAAATACCTATTTGTGTTTTTATAGAAGATTTATGATTAAAGTTTCATATGATTATTGATGAAACTCCTGAAGAGATCAAAATGTATTTCCCCAAAATTTTTCCTCACTCATGACTTTCAAAAGAATGGTGATATAAATGCTTACCAGATACATTCAAATAGTCATTTGAAAGACTAGTATTCAAAATTGAATACGTAGAATATGAGAAAGTATGTGATGTTTTCATGAGGGGGAGTAAATACGCGCTGTGCTCTTTTTCCCTTAACCGAGGTTTTGTTTGTAATGCCCCAATTTTCTTATGTCTGCCTCTGTAAAATTTTGGCATAACTTTGTATCTGCTTCAGTGAGTTAAGTGTTCTAGGTGTGTGTGTGAGGTCCCAAGTTCAAGCCCTAACTTTAGCAATTTTGTTATTTTTGGAAGTAAGCTTTATCCTTATTCGGTGGGCTTATAGTTAATTGTCTATAATCCCATATCAGAATGAGCTTGTTGGTTCGGGTGGTAAGGGAGTTGGTGTTGAAGGTCCTGTGTTCGAATCCCTGCGCAAGCATGGGTATTTATTTTTGGTTCGGCTATGGCAAGTGTTTTGGTGGAGTTGAGTTTCTGAGTAGTGGCTATTAGTGGGTTAGTAGAAAGGAATTTTAAGGATTCCTGATATTATCTAATTCCTTTCATTTTTTCAAATTTTCCTCTCTCCTCCCAAAATTCCCATAGTTTTTGACATGCATTCTTCTTCTTCCTACTCTTGTCTCCTCTTTTCTTTTTCACTGATTTATTTTTTTCGTTTTCCTATTTGCTACCAAATTTTAGCGCCTCTTTAGTTCAGTGCCTTCCGTGCGTGACCGGTAAGTTGGGTAGAGTAATTGTGTTTCAGTTGTTAATCCATTATTGATGGGTGTTATTAGTGCTAATTAGGGGAAGATTCAGGGGCTTAAATCGTTTTTGTTAACTTAGTTTCTTAGAATTTACCATGGTTCAATTGAAGGTAAGGTTTGATGGCTTTTCGAATGAATAGCTTGATTCGGGTTCGATTTTAATTCAATTTTAAATGACTAAATTAGTGTCTTAATGGATGATTTCAGGTTTTGGAGGGCTCAAGAGCATTCTTGCATCGAATCGATACTGGGTGTGTACCCGTAACGCAAGAAAGCGAGTTTTTGGCAAAAGCCAAAAACCTTACTATCGACACCACACGGCCGTGTGGTAGGCCATGTACAATGACATGACCGTGTGGTAGGCCGTGAGCGATGACACGGCCGTGTGCAAGACAAGGCTATGTGCTGGCCAGAATGTGGTCGTGTGAGCCATACGGGTTAGGCCAGATTGGGTGTGTGAGCCCATACGAGCATGCTACATGGGCGTGTGGTAACTAGGCCAAGCCTGTGATCCATACTGGCAAGACCAATCTAAGCGTGTGGGCCCACACAAGCAATACGGACGTGTGGGCCCATTTATCTGTATTTTTCTCTAAGGTTGCACAGGTCGTCCCTAATGACTGTGGGCCTACTGTAGGGTTAGTAAGGGCTAACAAAACACTAAACTGTATGATCTGTTTTGCTGATACTCTATATTGAGCATGATAGTATAAGCATGTTATATTTGTATGTAAGCATGTACGCATAGTTGATCTGTATGTCTGAAACTGAATATTTTGTATCTGATATTGGGGTTGGGATGATATATATATGGAGGAAGTGTTTTGAAAGGCATTTATCGCCTATATCATGGCAGCTTGGCTGCACTTAATCTATTATGTACCGTATCGGTACAACGTGGTGTGTAAGGCTGGATGGGTGTTTTTAAACCCCACATGGTGCGTAAGGATGGTTGGAGATGGTGTGTAGAGGATGGGGGGTAGGACATTTGACTTCTAATTCTGATCTGTATATCTGTGTCTGTATCTGAGATAGGCTTAGGCTCGAATCTGCATCTGTCTGATTTTGATTTTCTGTTATGTGCATGTTTAATTCTGTGGGGTTACACACTGAGTTTACATAAACTCACTCTTTTTTGTTTAATCTGTACAGGTAATCCACAAAGTTAGGAGGATCGATGCAGCGAAGGACTCGATGGGGACCATACATTATCACTAGTTTATTTTGTTTTATGGTTTCTTTTAAGTTGTATTTTTTGAGACTGTATGGACTTTTTAAATTGTCTGGCTTTGGTTTTGGGTTTTTGGATTTAACCTACATATTTTTATGATGGTTTCATGTTAAGCATTTTTTCTAAAAATACGAACTATTTTTCTCAAACACGACATTTTTCTAAGCTTTCGCTAAATTAATAAGTTTTAAGGCAAGTCGACTAATTGAACATATGGTTGAAATAAGTAAAAGCAATTAAAGGTTTTTATCGAGTTAGCTCCGTTTTCAAAATCCCTTTCATGTGACATCGTCAGATACAACCATAACATCTAGGCCAGGTTTGGGGTGTTACATTTAGTGGTATCAGAGTTAGGTTGCAAAACTCGATGTGGATTTTGGGTTTCAAAATGGGTATAAGGAATTGGTTTTCAAATGGTTTAAAAATATTTTGATTAGTATGTGGTTCACTGAGTCTCTAGCGCTGACTCTGTAAGTATTTCTGATTTCTGATAGAAAATTCTGAAAACATTAATGATAGCTACTTGAAAACACTATAGTTAGTACACTCTGAAACTGTAATCAAACTGGTTGAGACTAAAATTTTCGGAAACAACTCTGAAATTCTGATACCTTATGCATAAAACACCTGTTAATAAATATTGAAACCGATGCATAATTTTTTTAATGTGGATAAAACTTCTAAGTCACAATGAGTGCATGAGGTATCCGTGGATACGGTATTCGAGGCTGAGGTAGAGGCCTTAGGGAGGCTCCAGCTGAGTCTTCATCAAAAGGCAGCATGCCGAATCTAGACACTAGTGAGACACCTGTGTCACATACTACTGAGACCGGGTCATAGAGTCATTCTGCTGGGGACGATGTACTGTCCCAAGCCATGTTAAAGATATTGGAGAGGGTCGCTGGACCTAATTCTGGATCTGGAGGCAGAGGGTCGGTAACTGAGCGACTCCGGTCTAATAGAGTTGAGTTATTTAAGAGTGTCATAGGAGTCACCCCTAATGTGGCTGAGTACTAGTTGAAGGCTACTGAGAGGATTATGGATGATTTGACTATACCCTCGAGCAAAAATTGAAGGGTACAGTCTCCTTACTTCGCGATGAGGCTTACTAGTGGTAGTTGACAGCGAAGGAGAGCACTCAACTTGATCGATAGACCTGGGACTTCTTTAAGACTACCTTCTAGAGTAAGTATGTGGAAGTAAGCTATGTTGATGCTCGCAGGCGTGAGTTTTTGAACCTCATGTAAGGTGACTGATCTGTGGCCGAGTATGAAGCTGAATTTCTGAGGTTGAGCCGCTATGCTCGAGGCATGGTGTAATGCCCTAAAATATCTATTTCAAATTTTGTGGAAATGTGACACAAATGTGTATCTACTCCAGTGAAAATGTGAGCTTCTGCGTAAGGGTGTCCCTTTCGTCTGGACTGATGCACAACAAGAGAGCTTTAAGAAGCTTAAGACTGTTCTAACTGAGGCTCCTGTTTTGATACAGACTAAACCTAGAAAGGAGTTTGTGGTTTACAGTGACGCATCACATGTGGGTTTCGGTTGTGTTCTGATGCAGGACGGTAAAGTAGAGACACTATCTGTACGATGAGAAGTGCATTATCTACACTGATCACAAAAGCCTTAAGTACCTCTTGGTTTAGAAGGAGTTGAATCTTAGGCAGCATAGATAGATTGAGCTGCTTAAGGACTATGACTATTCTATTGAGTACCATCCTGGCAAGACCAATGTGATGGCCGATGCATTGAGCCGTAGGGCAATGACTAATCTAATAGCGATGTTCGCTCGACTTAGTTTGTTCGACGATGGTAGTTTGTTGGTTGAGCTATAGGTTAAACTGACTTGGATAGAACAGATTCGTAATAGGTAGTTAGAGGATCTGTCGTTCAGTCTTCGTTTCCGTGAGATTGAGAGTGGCAACACTTCTGACTTTGGGCTGAATAATAATGGAGTACTTTGTTTCCATGGTCAAATTTGTGTACCGAATGATACTGATCTGAGACAGTCTATTCTGAGAGAGACACATAGTAGCCCTTATGCTATGCATCCCGGTAGGAATAAAATGTATCGAGACCTTCGAGAACTATACTGGTGGCCGGGATTGAAAAGAGAATTTACTAATTTTGTGGCACGTTGTTTGACATGCTAGCAGGTTAAGGCTGAGCATCAGTTACCTTCGGGTTTGCTGCAGCCGGTTAAAATTCCCTTATGGAAATGGGAACAAGTGACTATGGACTTCGTTAGTGGGTTGCCCTTGACACCCACTAAGAAAGATTCTGTTTGGGTTATCGTGGATCGACTAACCAAGTCTGCGCACTTCATTCCGGTTAGAACCAATTGTTTTTTCAGAAGTTAGTGAAATTGTATATCTCGGAGATAATTAAAGTACATAGGGTTTCGGTGTCGATCATTTCTGATAGGAATCCTCGCTTCACGTGTCAGTTCTAAAAAAGTTACATAAGGCTTTGGGTTCGAGATTAGACTTCAGTATTGCATTCCATCCTTAGACGATGGTCCATCTGAGAGAGTGATTCAGATACTAGAGGATATGTTGAGGAGCTGTGTTATTGATTTTCAAGGTAGTTGGAAGGGTTATCTGCCGCTAACATAGTTCACCTATAATAATATCTTCCAGTCTAGCATTCAGATGGCACCTTATGAAGCTTTTTATGGATGTAAGTGTCGCACTCCCCTATGTTTGACTGAATTGGGTGAACGACGGGTTCTGGGTCCCGAGTTAGTCTCCAAGACAGAGGATAAGGTTCGACTGATTAAGGATCGTCTGAAGGCGGCATTTGATAAACATAAGTCTTATGCTGATCTGAAGAGACGTGAGATTGAGTATTCTGTGGGGGACTTCGTATTTCTTAAGGTCTCACCATGGAAGAAGGTTCTGAGGTTCGGTCGCAAGGGCAAATTGAGCCTTAGGTTTATTGGGCCTTACCGAATTCTAAAACGAATGGAACCTGTTGCTTATCAGTTGGAGTTACCTCCAAAGCTAGACCGTATTCATGATGTATTCCACGTCTCGATGTTGAGGCGCTACCGCTCTGACCCTACCATGTTGTTCCTATTGAGGAGATTGAGGTTAGGCCAGATTTGACCTTCGAGGAAGAGTCAGCTCAGATTTTGGATCGCGATGTAAATGTTCTTCAGAGGAAGTCTATTCCTTTAGTGAAGGTACTGTGGCAGAATCTTAGCACTGAGGAGGCCAGGTGGGAGCTGAATGATGTGATACGTCAATAGTATCCTCATCTGTTCTGATCAGGTAAATTTAGAGGCTGAATTTTTCTTTTAGGGGGTAGAGTTGTAACGCCCCAAAATTTCTATTTCAACTTTTGTGGAAATATGACAAAATTGTGTATCTGCTTCAATGGTTAAGTGTTCTAGGTGTGTGTGTGTGAGGTCCAAAGTTCAAGCCTTGCGTTTGGAAAATTTTGGTATTTTTCTAACTTAGGCAGTGGGCTTACATTAATTTATTTATAAAACCCTATCAGAATGAGCCTACTGGTCTGGTGGGTAAGTGGAGTGTTAGTTGGTTGGAGGTCCTGTGTTCGAGTCCCTGCGTGAGCAAGGGAATTATTTTTGCTTGAGGCGTGTGGCGTGTGGTGGAGTTCAAGTTAAATTGAAATTCTGAATAGTGGATGCTAGTGGATTGGATTGAGAAAATTAAGGGATATCCCATTTTATTTTCTTTTTATCAATTTTTCTCTCTCCTACCTAATTTCACCCAGTTTTTGACATTTTTTTCTCAAATTTCTTCTTTTTCCAACTCTCACTTCTGATCGTCGTACCTTTTACTTCCTGTTCATTTTTCTGTCTTGCGAGTCCTCGCAGTTGGGTTTTGTAGGTAAGTCCTTTTGAAGTTCTGGAAGTTTAGAAACGGTATAGAGTTTAGTAATGTGTTATTTTCTTGATTAGATGTTGCTCGAGGGACTGGTGGCTGCTAATCGGCACTCGTATTGTGTGAAGGCTTCGTTTCTCGTTTAAAAGTAAGGGTTTCGATAGTTTCTGAAGTTGTCTAATTCATTATGGTTAGATGTAGTGTCACTCTTTTTGGCTAATGCGGTGTTATTTTGAATACTATTTAAGCTTCTAGAGGTCCGAGATTGTTTTACAGTGAATCGATACCAGGTGTGTATCCGAATCGTAAGAAATTACATTTTTGGCAAAAGCTGAAAACCTTTCTGTCGATGCCACACTGTCGTATGGTAGGTCGTATGCCATAACACGGGCGTGTGATCGACGAGTCCAGGCCATGCGCTCAAGAAACGACTGTGTGATGGCCAGGTAGGCCATGTGTGATACACGAGCTAGACCGGGTAGTCCACATAGACATGTGGAAATCTAGGCCAGGCTGTGTAATCGACATGGACAAGGCCAAACTAGGCCGTATGGGCCACACGAGCAAGCCACATAGGTATGTGAACCCATTTAACTGAAATGTATTCTAAGGTTGCACGGGTCACCCAAGTTGACTATGTACCCACTGTAGGGTCGGTAAGCACTACTTAGACCTTTAAATGCATGAACTGTATGTATGATGTATGTACTGAGCATGAGGATTATATGAATGACCACTGAACTGTGTGTATAACTGATATTTATGTATTAGCATGTCATATACTGTATGTTGCATTGCATTGGGTTGGGATGTTGATATTTGGAGGAAGTGTACTGAAAGGCTTTTAAGCCTATTATCTGACGGATCAGCTACAATTTACTGATTATGTGCCGCATCCGGTACTACTTGGAGTGTAGGGATGGGTGGGTGTTTTAAACCCCACATGGAGTGTAGGGATGGATGAAGATGGTGTGTAGAGGCTGGTTAGGTAGGACTCTGTTTAATGATTAATGTATATCTGATACTATTACTGTGATGGGCATAGGCCATAATGCATATCTGATACTGAAACTGAAATAGGTTAATGCCTGAACTGCTACTAGAACTAAAATGGGATTAGGCCAGACTGTAATTAACTGAAACTGTTATTTGATTGTGTGCATGTTTTCTGTGGGGATTACACATTGAGTTTACGTAAACTCACCCCTTTTTGTTTATCTGTACAGGTAATCCCCAGACTTAGACGAATCGATGCTGCAGAGGACTCAATGGTGACCACATGTCTACTGAACGGTTTTAAGTTCATTTACGGTTTTTATTACCTAGTTCTGGGGTATTTTTTTTTATGTAAATTGGACTTTTTGACTGTTGCTTTTATTCTGGATTTTCACTATTTTCATAGATTTTTAAACCACAAACTCAACAAAAGATCAGTTTAATTTAAAACGATGTTTTCCTAAACGCGAATAATTTCCTTTAAATTTCACAGTTTTAAAAGCTTTCGCTACAAATTATGTTTTTAAACGAATCAAACTAACAAGAAAAAAATAGTTTTGAAATGGATGAAAATTAAATAAAGGAAAATAAACGGGAACGATTTAACTTGATAAGTTCGATTTCAAATTCCATTCTATGTGACATCGCTAGATTCAGCCATAACATCTAGGCCGGGTTTGGGGTGTTACACATGGTGGCGTCTGAGTATAAGAGCTGTGTTATGTTTGAAGACGGCCTAAGGGATAATCTGAGGGTTTTAATAGCTCCGCAGAGAGAGCGTGAGTTCACGGTTCTAATAGAAAAGGCAAAGATTGATGAGGATGTTAAGTGCGCAGAGCGCCAAAACAGAGACCATGAGAAAGGAAGAATAAGAAGGATTCAGAGCCCTTAAGTTCTGCACAGAGGCATAGAAAAAAGGCCAGATCTAATGGGCCAATTAGAGTGGGGGCGCATGTTTCTTCTGTTGCTCCAACTAGGTTGCAGCAGTGCGGTGATTGTGGTAGATGCCATCCGGGCGAGTGTTGGAGGAGGATTGGGATCTGTTTGAGATGTGGGTCTTTAGAGCACCGTATTGAGAGTGTCCATTGAGGGAGGATCAAGTGCAAGCTCCGATATTAGGTCCTGCGCAGCCACAAAGAGTAATTCAGCAGCCACCTAGGGCCTGTGGTCAGGCTAGCGGTAGTAATGGTTTGGGTCGTGGACAGAGAGCACCAGGCAGAGGTACTGGTCAGACTGAGGTGAGGCAGCCTATTTTGGTTTATGCTGCACGTTGCCGAGAGGACAGAGATGCTCCTGATGTCATCATCAGTACGCTCTTTATATTTGATGTACCTTACTTTACTCTGATAGACATAGGATCTTCTCATTTCTATTTAGCCTGTTCTGTTTCCGAAAATCTGGGGTTATCGATTGAGAGTACTTCTAGTGAAGTTACTGTGATAAGTACGTTGGGGCAGTTTGTTCAAGTTAGTAAACTGTATAAAGATGTCCCGTTAGAGGTACAAGGGGAGATATTTCTGGCTAATTTGAGGGAGCTTCCGTTTGGAGAGTTCGACCTAATTTTACGTATGGATTGGTTGGTGAAGCACCGAGTCAGTTTCGACTGCACATCTAAGAGGGTTGTTCTGAGAACCAAGGATGATGTGGAGGTAGTTATGATTGGGGAGCATCGAGACTATCTATTGCATGTGATCTCCGCTTTAGTAGCTGAGAAACTGGTCTGAAAAGGGTGTGAGGCGTACTTGGACTACGTAAGTGTTTCTGATTCTGAGGACTCTTCTATTGGGGATATCAGAACATTAAAGGATTTTTCGAACTTCTTTCCTGAGGAGTTATCGGGATTACTTTCTAATCGAAAAGTGGATTTTGGGATTGAGCTTCTTCCTGATCCAGCTCCAATGTTCATTGCTCCCTATCGTATGGCACTGAAAGAGCTTACAGAGCTTAAGGCTCAACTACAAGAGTTATTGGACCATGGTTTCATTCATCCTAATGTGTCTTCCTGGGGAACACCAGTTCTGTTTGTTAAGAAGAATGATGGGAACATAAAGATGTGCATTGATTACCGATAGCTGAATAAGTTAACCGTGAAAAACAAGTATTTGTTTTCGAGGATTGATGACTTGTTTGATCAGTTCAGAGGGGCTTATGTGTTTTTGAAGTCAATTTGCAATCTGGGTATCATTAGTTGAGGGTTAAGGAGGCTGATGTGCATAAGACTGCATTTAGGACTTGTTATGGACATTACGAGTTCCTACTTATGCCTTTTGGGTTGACGAATGCTTCGGCCGCATTCATAGATCTGATGAATCGTGTGTTTTAGCCTTCTTTGGATTAGTGCGTCGTGGTCTTCATCGACGACATTCTAGTATACTCTAAGACTGAGGATGAGCATGATGGGCATATTAGAGTAGTGCTTCAGATACTCTGAGAAAAACAGCTCTACTCTAAATTGAGTAAGTGTGAATTCTGGTTACGAGAGGTAACTTTTTTGGGGCATGTGGTTTCTGCTGAGAGGATTCGTGTTGATCCTCAAAAGATTAAAGCTGTGCTGGATTGGAAATAGCCTAAGAATACATCTGAGATCTGTAGCTTTCTGGGTTTAGCGGGATACTATCGGCGTTTCGTGGAGGGCTTCTCTTTGATTGCTATGCCGTTGACTAAGATTTTGCGTAAGGGTGTGCCATTTGTCTGGACTGATGCACAGTAATCAAGCTTTGAGAAGCTCAAATTCGTTTTGACTCAGGCTCCTGTTCTGATACAGTCTAAATCCAAAAAGGAGTTTGTAGTATACAATGATGTGTTGCAGAATGGTTTGGGTTATGTTCTGATGTTGGATGGTCAGGTTGTGGCTTATGCGTCCCGTCAGCTTAAGACACACAAGGGGAACTATTCAACACATGATCTTGAGTTGGCTGCAATGGTCTTTGCGTTGAAAATCTAGAGACATTATTTGTATGTTGAGAGGTGCATCATTTACACCAATCACAAGAGTCTCAAATATCTCCTTACTAAGAAGGAGTTGAACCTTAGATAGCGTAGATGGATTGAGCTACTTAAGGACTACGACTGCACGATAGAGTATCATCTTGGTAAAGCCAATGTGGCAGCCGATGCTCTAAGTCGTAGGGCGATGTCTGATTTGAGGGTGATGTTTGCAGGCCTCAGTCTGTTAGATGATGGGAGTCTTTTGGCTGAGTTGCAAGTTAAGCCGACTTGGATTGAATAGATTCAGGTTAAGTAGTTAGGGGATGAGTCTTTGAGCTTGAGGTTTCGACAGATTGAGAGTGATACTACTGTCGATTTTGGGTTAAACGGTGATGGTGTGTTGTATTTTCGAGAACGGATTCGTGTGCCAAATTATTCTGACCTACGATAGTCTATTCTAAGGGAGGCACATAATAGCCCTTATGTTATGTATCCCGACGGCAATAAGATGTATCGAGATCTCTGTGAACTTTACTGGTGGTCAAGATTAAAGCGTGAGGTTACTGATTTTGTTGCTCGCTGTTTGACTTGTCAGCAGGTTAAGGCTGAGCATCAGTTGCCTTCGGGTTTGTTGCAGCCAGTTAAGATTCCTTTGTGGAAATGGGAGTGAGTAACGATGGACTTTGTTACTGGGTTGCCCTTGACACCCACTAAAAAGGATTCTTTTGGGTCATCGTGGATTGATTGACCAAGTTTGCCCACTTCATTCCGGTTCGAATTGATTACTCTTTGTAGAAGCTAGCGAAGTTGTATATTTTCGAGATAGTTAGACAGCACGGGGTCTCATTGTCGATTATTTCTGACAGAGATCCTCATTTCATGTCTCGATTTTGGAAGAAATTACATGAGGCTCTGGGTTCGAGATTGGACTTCAGTACTGTGTTCCATCCTCAGACCGATGGTCAATCTGAGAGGGTGATTCAAATACTGGAGGATATGCTTCAGAGTTGCGTGATTGATTTCTGAGGTAGTTGGGAGGATTTTCTACTGCTAGCTTAGTTTGACTACAATAAGAGTTTCTAGGCTAGCATTCAGATGGCACCTTACGAGGCTTTGTATGGTCGTAAGTGCCGTACTCCTTTGTGTTGGACTGAGTTGGGCGAACGTGGAGTTTTGAGTCCTGATTGGTTTCTGAGGCTGATGATAATGTTCACCTGATTCAGGATCATCTGAAGGCAGCTTCTGATATACAGAAGTCTTATACGGATTTGAAGAGGCATGATATTGAGTATTTTGTGGGGGACTACGTTTTTCTCAAGGTTTCTCTATGGAAGAAAATTCTGAGATTTGGACGCAAAGGCAAGTTGAGCCCTGGGTTCATCGGGCCGTATCGAATTCCGAAACGTGTGGGGTCAGTTGCTTATCAATTAGAGCTACCTCTAGAGTTGGACCGCATCCATGATGTCTTTCACATCTCGATATTAAGGTTGTATCATTCTGATCCATCCCATGTTGTCTTAGTTGAGGAGATCGAGGTTAGGCCAGACTTGACTTTTGAGGAGGAGTCAGTTCAGATTTTGGATCGCGATGTTAAGGTCCTGAGGAGGAAGTCCATTCCATTAGTGAACGTGCTATGGCAGAACCATAGCACTGAAGAGGCTACTTGGGAACCTAAGAATTCAATGCGTCAGGAGTATCCTCATCTTTTCTGATAAAGTAAATTTTGAGGTCAAAATTTCTTTTAAGGGGTAGAGTTGTAACGCCCCAAATTTCTTATGTTTGCCTTTGTTAAATTGTGACATAACTATGTATCTGCTTCAGTGATTAAGAGTTCTGAGTGTGTGTAAGAGGTTCCAAGTTCAAGCCCTAGCTTTAGCAATTTTGTTATTTTTTTGAAGTAAGCTCTATCCTTGTTCGGTGGGCTTATAGTTAATTGTTTATAATCCCATATCAGAATGAGTCTGCTGGTTCGAGTGGTAAAGGAGTTGGTGTGTTGGAGGTTCTGTGTTCGAATCCCTGCGCAAGCATGGGTATTTATTTTTGGTTCAGCTATGGCAAGTGTTTTGGTGGAGTTGGGTTTCTGAGTAGTGGTTGTTAGTGGGTTAGTAGAGAGGAATTTTAGGGATTCCTGATATTATCTGGTTCATTTCATTTTTGCAAATTTTCCTCACTCCTCCCAAAATACCCAAAGTTTCTGACGTGCATTCTTCTTATTTCTGCTCTTATCATTTCTCATCGTTTCTTTTTTGCTGATTTAATTTTTTTCCGTCTTCTTATTTGCTACTGAATTTTAGCGCCTTTTTAGTTCTGTGCCTCCCGTGCATGACCGATAAGTTGGGTAGAGTAATTGTGTTTCACTTGTTAATCCTTTATTGATGGGTGTTGTTAATGCTGAGGGGAAGATTCAAGGGCTCAAATCATTTGTTGGAGACTTAGTTTCTTGGAATTTACTGTGGTCTGATTAAAGGTAAGCTTTGGTGGCTTTTCGGATGAATAGCTTGATTCGGGTTCGGTTTTAATTCAGTTCTAAACGACAAAATTAGTGTCTTAATGGATGATTTTAGGTTTTGGAGGGATCGAGAGCGTTTTTGCATCGAATTGACCCCAGGCGTGTACCCATAACACAAGAAACCGAGCTGTCAACGCCACACAAGCGTGTGATAACTGGGCCAAGCTGTGTGATCCATATTGGCAAGGCCAATCTAGGCGTGTGGCCCACACGGGTAGAGGTGTGCATGGGCCAGGCTGAGTCGGGCCCATAAAAAATTTTAGGCTCGCTTTTTAGGCTCGGGCCCAGCCCAGCCCGGCCTGAAATATGGGCCCGAAAAGTTGTCTAAGCTCGGCTCGAAACAAAAATAGTAGGCCTGAGCCCGATCCTACCTGGCTTGGCCCATATTAAATTTTTTTCTTATTTCATTAAATAAAAATTTTGAAAATATGATAAATTAAATACATTTAAAAACATAAAAACAAATATTAAAACAAGAAACAAATAAAAAATGAGACTAAAACAATTCTTAAAACAATATAGAAATTGAAAATATAATAAAAAGTGGTTATATTAAAATTGAAACAAATTAGAACTAAAATAAGAACCAAATTAATAATAAAACAAAAGTTTTACAATATCGAAATAATGTTAAAAACGATAACAAACAGCATAATAAATAGTTGCAAAAGAACAATAAAACACCACAAAAAGTAGCACCAAAACGGCACCAAATAAGCATCAAAACTGTAATATCCCGAATTAGAGCCTAAACGGAATAGTGGTTTTGTGACCACAAATCCGAGATAGAAATAACTATTTTATAATTATTTTGATGTTTATGATATGACTGCATGATTGTGTAAAAATTTCGTGATGAAATCCTATGCCTAAAGTGCTTAAATTGAAATTAGGGACTAAATCGAATTATTTGCAAAACTTGCATTCTAGGAGTTTTTTGTATGAAATTGCTTTGGAATATTAATGAGGAGGTCTTAAATAGCAATTTTACCAATTTCTAAGTCTATGGACAAAAATTGGACATGGATGGAATTTTTGGAAAGTTTAGTAGTAAGGGCATTTTGGTCATTTAGTTATTAAAATGAATTAAAAACAAAATTAAAAGCCAATTTTTGTCCATCTTCTTCATTAGGCCGAAATTTCAAGGGTTCTCCATAGCTAGGGTTTGTTTCAATCTTCCAAGCTCCATAGTAAGTGATTCCAAGCCCCGTTTTTAATGTTCTTTACGTTTTTGGAATCCCGGTAGCTCGATTAAGCTTATGCTAGCAATAATTCAACCTAGGGTTCATATTTGTAAAAATACCCATAGGTGAAATTTGTGTATTTTTGTGTTTTATGATAGAATATGAGGTTTTAAATTATGTTAGACAACTTGTACTACTCGGTTTTAAGTGAAAACGAGTAAAATGGCTTAATCGGTAAAAATACCTAATAGTCATAAGTGCATGTTAGAGTGTGAATTTGATGTTGCTATAGAAGGGAAAAATGATCAGCATGTCATAAAACATAAGAATAAGGGATGAAGTTTAATTCCCGAGCCTAGGGACAAAAGTGTAATTATGCAAAAGTTTAGGGGCAAAAATGTAATTTTTCTAAAGTTCGTATTAAAGACTGTTTTGATGAATGTATGTATTAAATAAGATTAATTTGGCATTATAGATCAAGAGAAACGAGATTCAAGTCGCGATCGAGGGAAAAACAAAGTTTACGAAGAATAGGCTCGATTGCTAATATTTTGTATCGAGGTAAGTTCATGTGTAAATGTAGTAACATAATTGTCATTTTGAGCAATTTAATGCTGTTTATATGATATGATGCTTATTATTATCATGAATTGTTATGTTTTGTGGTTATTGTTAAATAATATGTAATTATGTGAATTACTTGATGAGTATGAACTATCACCGAGTATCGGTTCCGACATTCTGTGGAAGACGGCAAAGATGTGAGATTGAGGAAAAAGCCCGTTTGAACCTTAGGAATAGATTAGAATACAAGTGACATGTCACTAGGATACTTGAGTTCCGAGCTCGTTGAGTTGAGTCCGAGTTCACTTATGGATGCGAACGCCCGAGCTCGTTGAGTTGAGTCCGAGTTCACTTATGGGCGGGTTACATGGTAGCTTGGCTACATAAGTTCCACAGGCTATTGAGTTTTTCTAGCTGCGGGTATGGCACTTGCGTTCATGAAATCCGCGTATTCGAATTATATTCCGATGTGTTCAACGGGTGAATCTTAAGTGAATGAGAAGAATGCCTAAAACGAAGGTGATATATTGGTAAGTGTGGTGAATGAGAAAATTTGACAGGTAAGTGCTTAAATCCTCGGGTTGAGAACTTGGTATGATGAAATCGTAGAAAGATATTAAATGCAAACGAAACACGAATGTCTTGATGTTGTTTATGGAAATGATGTTTTATGTGGAATTGCATGATTATGTTACTTGCTATTTGCATGTGAACTTACTAAGCATTTATGCTTACCCCCTCCTTTTCATTCATTGTAGTTGTTGACAAGCCGGCTTGAGAATCGGGACAGGTCGAAGACTCGTTCACACTATCCGAAGGCTTAAATTGGTAAAATGGCTTGTGTGTTTTGAATGTGGCATGTATGGCAAAATACTCACTTTGTGTAAATGATCTTATGATATGGCTATGGTTTGGCAAGAAAAGGGTTTGTAAATGATTAGCCATTGGAATGGCCAATCTAAGTCATATTTGATGTTATGTATGTTTAAAATGCTATTTAGTCCATGAAAATCTATAGTAAAGTAAAATTTGCCATAAAACAGAATCTGACAGCAGTAGTGATGTAAATTTGAAAAATCACTAAAAATAGTAGAAATGGAATTAAATGATGATTAAGTTATGAAATTTAAGCTTGATGAGTCTATTTTTATATGGATCGAACAAAACAGGTATATGAGTTATATTTTGTGAGATATTTAAGTTTTGGTGGAACAGGGTTAGAGTGATCTCTGTATCCCCTGTTCTGACTTTAAAAATTCACTATAAATTGTAAAAAAACAATTAGGAGTTTTATCTTAAATTTATGAAATCCTTATTGAGTCTAGTTTTATAAGAAACAAACATCATAGTTATTGAAACTTTGTATAAGGAGATATCTGATTTGTAATACACAGGGCTCAAAGTAGTTGAACCCTGAAATAGGGAAGACTTTAAATAATAAACTGTACTAATTGGCTTCACAAAAAATTATATAAAACAATTGATAAATAGATATATGAGTCTAGTTTCAGGAAAAATTTACAGATCTTAATTTCAAGTTTTGGAACTCGAGATATGAATTTTTAACCGACTGTGATGCAGTTGGCCAGCTTGTCTAGAAATTTTAAAAATAAATTGTTTGAGCTGTTAAATTGATGAATTAAGTTTAGTAATACCTCAGGTTCGACTATGGAAACGGTCTCGGGCGTGAGGGCGTTACAAAGACAGCACCAAAGCAGCATCAAAACAGCATCAAAATAGCACCAAACGGCAAAAAAATAGCACAAAACAGCAGCAGTGAAAACAGCATCACCAACAACACCAAAACAACACCAAAAACCTACAAAATATAATCAACCAACCAGAATATCTATACATTAGCCAATCAACATATTTAATTTTATAACAAACTATAAATTGTAAGCTAAATTAAATTGTCAACAATTGGAAAGGAAGGTAACCTGAAAAGCAATCGAAGAAACATCATCCTCATCGTCCTCATCGTCATCATCGTCCTTGCAACCAATTTCTAACATGAAATAAGAATAAATAATTAGATAATCAAATTGATAAAAAATAATATAAAATTACAACAATAAAACGAGAATAATAATTACCTGTTGAAAATCCCTTAGCTCGCATCCAATCATCCAAGCAAACAACGGCTTGAATCGTTTTTGGCTTAAGTGAACTCCTCAAAGGTGTGATAACTTTCTTACCCATGCTAAAAGCCGATTCAGAAGCTACAGTCGATATTGGAATTGCCAAAAGATCACAAGCCAATAATGAAAGCTCATTATATCGAACTGAACTTTTGCTCCAATAATCCAAAACATCTATTTGACTATTCAACTCAAGCTCCGGTTCTTCCAAATAAATGTCCAACTGTGACTTTTCACTCTTAGTGCTAGATTTATTTAAAAACCGTTTATAGTCATCACTCTCATCAAAATATCCCCCAAAATCAACACTATTAACATTGTGTTCATCCAAACTAGAATCAACAGGATTTTTATCCGAAACATTATAACTCCCAGCCAAAGAGGAAGACGTGGATTTGGATTTCTTAACATACTCGCCAAACAAGAGTTTAAGATTGCTAAGAATGGTTTCAACAAAATCTAAAGCATGAATACCATAGATTGTAGTAAAGCAATACTGCACATAATTCAACTTGTAACGAGGATCTAAAATTGCAGCACATGACAATATCAACAAATACTCAGCCCAATATTTATTAAATTTCTCTTGCATTTGCTTAACCATTGGAGTTAAAAACGAATAAGAACATTTAACTGTATCAAGAAAGACCTTGTGAACCTTCCAAACCCCTCTAAAATAAAGATTAGTCGTTGGATAATTAGAGCCAGAAAAAACACAAGTCACATCATAAAAGACTTTCAAAAATTTGCAAAGAATAGCAACATTTCTCCACTCCTTGTTAGAAAGTGCAAATATTTGATAATCTTTATCCCGTTGGCCCCAATAATCTAGCACATCTTTATAGTAAATAGAAGATTCAAGCATCAAATAAGTAGAATTCCATCTCACACACACATTTTGACACAACTTTTTTGTCACATTCAAATGAAAACTTTTGTCGGCCACATCATAAAATCTTTTTCTACGAATTCTCGACTTTTTTATGTACTTAATTCCATTTTGAATCTTAGCAACAACATCATCAGCAAGTTCCAAACCAGCTTTAACTATAAGATTCAATATATGTGCACAACATCTAACTTGAAAAAAAACACCATCACACAAAATAGCTCAGTTTGCACGAAAACGACTTTAAGACAAGAAACCAAAACATCATTATAAGAAGCATTAACCAAAGTGATGCTAAAAATTTTCTTGTCTATACCCCATTGAGATAACATAAAACAAGTTCATCCGCTATGTTCAAACCATCATTCGGAGGAAATAAAGCTCTAAACCTTATGATTCTCTTTTGTAGCTTCCAATCTTTGTCAACCCAATGAGCAGTAATGCAAATATATTCATCATTAGTATGCTCCGAGTTCCAATTATCGAAAGTTAGACAAATTAAACCAGATGCTTTAGCCAACTCTTCTTTAACACAATCTCTCTCTTTTGCATAATACATTAGGACATCCCTAGCAGCTGTATATCTACTTATATTCTTAAAATTAGGACTAGCAATTCTCATCATGTATCTAAACTCTAGCTCTTCAACTGTCCTAAATGAATGCTTGCCACACACAAGGAAAGTAGAAACAGCTTGACGACACTCATCAGCATCAAACTTGTAGTTTTTTATAAATGGAACAACTCCTAATGATGGTTGAGTGGTTATGGTGTATTGAGTGATGCCCTTATTAACTTTTTTCAAACAACTATTTAGATGATGTCTTAAATGAGAGGTTCTACTAGAAGATTTAGCAGAGAAGATAGTCTTACAGTGATTACATTGTGCCTTCAATTCATTTTTTTACTCGCATTCAAGCTTTGTCATTTCATCCTACACCTTTGAAGTGGTAGACTTTTGACGCTTGGGAGTACTTTCATACTCATTAAACCCATTGTCCACAGGTATAGGACTGTTCGAACTAGCCATAGTCATAAAAACTTAAGTCTTGAAATCCAAATAAACCAAAAGATTATTAATTTTCATACTAAAAATATCTAATAATTATGATACAATTTATAATTGAGACAAATGGCTTCATCTTATTTAAATATCTACCACAAGCCTAACAAAATCAACTATAGTTTGACAATAATTAAACAGTCATTGAAACCCCAAAAATAGCCAATTTTCAGTATTACAAAAATAATAGACTACAAAGCATTGAGAGCATGAAATAACGATAAAAACAATAATAGAGGGAAAAATAAAAGCAAAGCCTGATAGAAATCATTAGGCTAACTACAGATCAAGCATTTTCAAAACGAAATAAAATCCCTATAAAATATATCAAACATTTCAAATCACTATAATTTATAACAACATATATATCAAACCTTCCGTATCTTTGCTCGTCTGTCAGTATCACCAACCAAAGCCACAAAACTACATACATAAATGGATTAGATACGAAATAATTAAGCATTTTGCGACCATAAATTTCTCTAACCTATCTTTTTCATTTTATTTTTTTCTCATCAATTATTGTTCAACACTAAATTAGGATTACAATAATACATTTTTAAAAAAAAATATGTACCAAGAAAAATATATAATTTTTAATATATAAAAAAAAACACATGATGCTTATAATATATAAAAAAAAGTAAACTGCCAATAGAACAGAACAGAATTGGTTACAAAATGCAACAAAATCGTATAAATTTACTAGCTAATTCAACTATTAATATTAATAGATGTATAAATTTACTATTTTGAGGTTTCTTTACAATAATCCTGCAAATAATTGTTTTATTTTATTTTAAATTTGAATTTAAAATAAATATTCAAACGAAGACAATTTAATTTAAAGCTTTTTATTTAAATATAAATTAAAGTTTACTAACTTATTTGGTTCTAAATTAAAATTTTTTGTTCTGGAATTTTATTTAAATGAATTTTGAATGTAGATTTAAAAATTAAAATACTATTGAAATAAAATATAAAACTTAAAAAATAGTAAAACACAGAAACAGAATAGAAGCATGCACCGACAGGAGTCAATTAGTCCACATGCATTATTATTATAATAATAAGTATCATATATATAAGAAAATATAAGATAAATGTGAAAAACAGTGGCCTCGGGTGGTGCAGGTGAGAAAATATAAGAAAAATGACATAATGAAAGAGAGCACCAAAATAATTACAGTAAGAAGAAGATGCACTGTCAAAAACCTGCAAGAAGAAGATGCAGCAGTGAAGAAAAAGAAGAAGAAGCTTACCGTGAAGAAGAGGCTTTCTGAGATAAAGTAAGGCATAGCAGCAGTCTTCAACAATAGCAGCCAGCAGTATGGGGAGCCTTAGTAAGGACCAAACTTTGGGGAGCACCGAGATTGCAAATGAAGAAGGTAGAGACAATTGGATCGGCTACTGAGACTGCAAATGAAGAAGCTGAGCTGAGCTTGAGACTAGTTGGAGGTGGCCGACAGACAACTGGATCAGTGGAGGTGGTGGTGAGTTAGGGATTTGGGTTTTGGAAATAGGAAAAATGGGAGGAAGGCAGCAGCATGAAATGACAAAATGAAAGTGGAAAAAAAGGAGAAAAGTTAAAGTTAAAAATATAAGAAGGATTAAAAAAATAATTTAATATAAAATTAGGGCCGAGATGGGCTGGGCTCGGGCCAAAAAAATCTTACCCGGTGCCCAGCCCATTTTTTAAACTGGCCTCGTTTTTTGTCCAAGCCCATTTTTCGGGACTATATTTTTACCCAAACCTTCTCATTTTTCAGGCAAGCCTTTGGCTTGGCCCGACCCATGCACTCATCTACACACAGGCGTGTGGGTCCATTTATCTGAATTTTTCCCTAGGGTTGCACGGATCGTCCCAAACAACTGTGGGCCTACTGTAGGGTCTGTAAGGACTAAAAAATATTAAAATATATGATTTGTTTGACTGATACTCTATACTGAGCAAGATAGTATAAGCATGTTATATCAATATGTAAGCATGTTGTAATGGCCTAAGTTCAAGGCTATCGGAACAGTGGTTTCGTAACCACAAATCCGATTTAAAGAAAAATTTATTTTTATATTTTTACATGAATATTGATATTATAGGAAAATCGTATGAAAATATCGATAGAAAAATTTTACCGATTTAGTAGTTAGTTAGAAAAAAGAAATTATTGAAGAAATTTGGTAAAAACAAGGTATCGAGACCTCAATCTCGTAAAATCGAGTCAGAAATATTTTTATAAAAATTTATGAAATGTTGGTATTGTAGTATTAAAATTTCATTAGAAAATTTTAACATTTGGGTAGTCAATTAAATGGAAAGGACTAAATTGGAAAAGGTGTAAAAGTGGCTGGGATGATTAAATAGCTTAAGTGTCTAATGAGAAAGGATTTAAAAGGCAATTAGACCCAAAATTTATTTGGGCTGGACGGCAAGGGCATGAAATCAGCGAGAAAATGGATGATTTAAGGGCAAAATTAGAATATTGCATAATTAACTAAATAAAATTAGGACTAATATGGAAATATCTAGATTTCTTGTGATTTCTCTTCATTCTCATCAGTCAAAATGCCAAAGGGGGTTCTTTAAGCTGGTATTTCATAATTTTTGCACCAAATCTAGAAAATTCAAATACGAACATAGATCGAGGAAAGGAAAAAGTTCGGGAATAGTATATTTTTGTATACGAACAAGTATCGGGGTAAGTTCATGTAACTTGAATTATATTCTTAAATGCTTGAAATGTATGTTATTGATGTGAATATGATTTGAATGTTCATTATATGAAAATTTATGAAACATTGATATATTTGATAAAAATGGGAAGAAATCCAGGTTGAATGAAAGGAAAATTCAATGGACCTCTGAAAAGGAATTGACGGTAAAAAGGATCTAGCCCAGATAAGTGATCCTATCCTGATATAGCCCTCCCGGAGAATATGTGTAAAATGGATTTAACCCAGACAGGTAATCAGAATTAGGGTCTGAATTTAGCCTGGACTAGTAATTCAGATCCAAGCTCATTAGAGTAATTGTCGTTGCAGGGGATTTAGCCTGGACTGGTAATCCTGCTGTAAGAATGAGGTTCGCGGGAGTGTGCTCTCGGAAATGGAAATTTGTGCACATGAATATGAATTGACGGACCCAGAATTGTACACTAGAAGTGTACCTCTGAAAATCCATCAAAATTCCGAGAAATTCAACAGGATAAATATGGGAAATAATAAGGGTAATAGAAAACATGGAATTGATGAGCTCATCAGTCATTAATGTTTGTATTGAACTCATATGATGCTATTTGATTAATGTTTTGGTTGAGTTTGTGTGTGATAGGTAAATGGTACATTGATGGATGTATGAATATTTATTGTATTGCATTGAAAATATTAGGTAAGTATTATATTTGTTACATGAGCTTACTAAGCACAACGTGCTTACCCTGTCTCCTTTTCCCCCGTTTTGTAGTATTAAGAGCTCGGAGGTCAGATTCGGTCGGAGACACATCACACTATCAACCTCAGCATTTTGGTATATCAAGAAACTTTATTTTGGAAATCAATGGCATGTATAAGTTAATAAAGTAAATGTTAATGTGAAATGAATGTAAAGTTAGCCATTAGTATAGCTAACAAATCCTGGTTTTGGTATGTGATGAGGTTATCTTATGGATATGCATGAATTTATCTTGAATATATGTTGAATTGGATTGGTCTAGGTTTAAAATTGCAGGGAAGGTTAGATATCTATAAAGGAGTTATATTGAGTTCATAAAAGAAATAAAAAATTTTGGGGTTTTGCGAAAAATTCCTTATGAATTTGATTTAATCCCGATTTGGTCCCAATGTCGGTTTTGGGTTTTGGAGGCCCATCTAAGGGACGTCATAACATGTTTCAGTAAATGAATAGTATTTAACTTGTAATAACGGAAAAATTAATTCGGTAAACTCTGGTAATGCCTCGTACCCTATTCCGGTGACGAATACGGGTAGAGGGTGTTACACATGTGCTCATGGTTGATCTGTATGTCTGAAACTGAATATTTTGTATATGATATTGGGGTTGGGATGATATATATATGGAGGAAGTGTTCTGAAAGGTGTTTATCGCCTATATTCTGGCAACTTGGCTGCACTTAATCTGTTATGTACCGCATTGGTACAACGTGGTGTGTAGGGCTGGGTGGGTGTTTTTAAACCCCACATGGTGTTTAGGGATGGTTAGAGATGGTGTGTGAAGGATATGGGTAGGAAATTTGACTTCTGACTTTGATCTGTATATTTGTGTCTGTATCTAAGATTGGCTTAGGCCTAAATTTGTATCTGTCTGATTCTAATTTTCTGTTATGTGCATACTTAATTCAGTGGAGTTACACACTGAGTTTACAGAAACTCACTCTTTTCTGTTGAATTTGTACAGGTAATTGGAAACACAAAAATTTATATACTTTTTCATACCCTTTTTAACTTAAAACCAGGCTATTCCGGTTAAATTCTTGTCGAAAAATAATTAAATATTAAAAAAATAATTAAATTATGTTAAAAATATGAGCATTATGAATTTTAATTAATTTTATAGTTAATTTTGATTAAATTTGGTTATTTTTGGCAGAATTATACAATTGGAGAAAAAGGGCCTAGTGAACACTGTGAGAAGAACAAAACCGAGAGTAATTTGAAGTATCGAGGCCAATTAATTTTCAGCCCAAGACGGTCCAAAAATGTGTATTAATTCATAATTAAATTAAATTAATTTATTTCTTATTTAATTTAGGTTAAATGAATTAATTTTAATTAATTATGAACAAAGGGCCTAGTGAACCGCACTGGTTGAACCGAATGGAGTGAGCCGAACCAGCCACTAATTGGGCTGACCAGAATCCTCCATTGGCTGACCCAAATCAGAAAATTAGCTGATAAAATATGCTTGCAAAAAGGCCCTTTAAAAACCTCCAAATTACATTCAAACCCCACCTTTATTTTAGGCTTTGTAGTTTGCCCCAGCCTATTTTTAGCAAGGTTGAAAGCTTCAACCTTGCCATGTGTGTGGCCGGCCATGGGAGGGCTCTCTTGGCTGCTGAATTTGCTATTTTTAGCAGCCCTCTTCAGCTATAAAAGCCACCCTATGCTGCCCATTTCAAAGCATCCCTCAACATCCCTCATTCCACAACATTCTCTCATCCTCTCTTCACTTCTCTCAAAGTTTTCTCTCCATTTTTCCATCCCATTTTCCCTTCCTTTTGTGCCGATTTCCTCTCTTGAGCAAGAGGTGTTCTTCAGCCATCTTGGGCAGCAATCAAGGATTCATAGAAGCCTTGCTCGGCGAAGACAACGGAGACTAAGAACAGAGCAACAGTCAAGCTGTAGAGAAACACTGGATTTGCTTTTTGTTCCCTTTCTTTTTAATTTTTGTTGTTTTTATGATGAACATATCTATGAAAAATATTGTTGTTGAAATGGTTATTTTAATCAATTTAGCTTGAATTTAATTCGTGTTGGGTTGATTATATTTTCCCTACTTGAATTATTAAATTAGTGTTTATGCTGTTATAGGCCTCAGTGAAATGCTTGATTAAGTAAAATCATGCTTAGGTTATCTGGCATTATAATTGTTTAGATAACTAAAGAATTAATTGTTTAACCGGATTGAAATTGTAATTAATGGACTCAGTACTTAATCAGTGCATGTTTAATTCTTCTAAGGTAACTGAAAATTAAATCAGCATTGAATTTGGCGATACATATGCCTTGCATAACTTGCAAGATTGTTGTGATTAAATTGTTTCAAGGTATGGCTACTTTGTTACTTCACATGATATTTTACATGTTTATTAAGTTGAATTAATCGGTTGAATCGACATAGGAATATGCGAGAGATAATTTAATTCAATAAGTATGTATGTGCGATAGCATGTTTACTTTATTAAATCTGTTTAGTCGGCTGAATTGACATAGGGATATGTTCAAGAGATAAATTGAATTCTTTTAATTAGTAAATATGTTCATAAGTTAGCAAATTACTGGGTTGCCATGAATTTATTCATAACAACATAAGCACGGATTTAATATTTCTAAGTTAAACAGGTATAATTAATTCAACACAATTATATCATCTTGATTAAATCTTAATTGAAATCGTGCAGTAGAACTCTTTTATTTTATTTAAATTGTTTGCTTAGTTTTAAAATCTTAGTTTATAAATCACTCTTTTCAAACCAAAATTATTTTTACCTCACCAAAGTGTTTTAATTAATTTCATAAATATTGCTTTTTACAGTCCCTGTGGGTACGATAACTCGACATTTACTTGTCACTTTATCACTTGTTACGATTGTGTACACTTGCACATTTCCACAGTTCCAAGTTTTTGGTGCCGTTGCCGGGGATTGTTTTTTTAAAAAAAAATTATTTGTGAATTTATTTTTACATTTTGGTTCTTTTATTTTCTTGTTCAATTTTACTTATTTAATTAATTCTTCTCTGATTATTTCAGGTGTTTATAAGTATTGACCAAATTATCGACTTACTCCCAGTGGACCCTGAAATAGAACGAACCTTTCACCAACGAAGAAGACAAGCGAACCAGAGAAGGACCGAAGAGATGAATTTCGAGAATATCAATCAAGGAAACGGAACAAACCTTGCTCAAAATCCTATCCTTATTGCTGATGATAGGGATAGAGCTTTATTTTTAATGACCTTAATCCAGGTATTAGAAGAACCGAGATCGAGGCACAACAATTCGAGCTGAAGCTAGCCATGTTCCAGATGCTTCAAACAGTGGGCCAGTTCAGTGGAATGCCTATTGAAGATCCTCATCTTCATTTAAGACTGTTTATGGAGGTGAGCGACTCTTTCAAGCTAGCCGGAGTACCCGAAGATGCATTACGATTAAAACTATTCCCATACTCGCTGAGGGACAGAGCTCGAGCCTGGTTAAACTCACTACCACCAAACTCGATTTCTACATGGCATGAGTTAGCAGAGAGATTTCTTGTGAAGTATTTCCCTCCTAGCAAGAATGCTAAGCTGAGAAATGAGATTACTGCTTTCCAACAAATGGATGATGAGTCCTTGTATGAGGCATGGGAAAGATTGAAAGAGTTATTACGAAAGTGCCCTCATCACGGAATTCCGCATTGCATCCAACTTGAGACATTTTACAATGGTCTCAACGCTCACACAAGGATGGTAGTAGATGCTTCTGCTAACGGTGCTATCTTATCTAAGTCTTACAATGAGGCTTATGAAATCATCGAGAGAATCGCCAGTAACAATTATCAGTGGCCAACCAATCGAGCAATGTCAGGAAGACGAGCTGCTGGAATCCATGAAGTGGACGCTCTCACTTCACTTGCATCCCAGGTATCTTCGATATCTTCAATGTTAAAGAATTTTACCACTAATGGGTCTAACAGTTTTGCAGCTCAACCACCTAACCAATATGAGAATATAGCCTATGTCTATTGTGGGGAAGGACATGTGTTTGAAGAATATCCGTCAAACCCAGAATCCATGTACTACATAGGTAATCCGAACCAGAACCGAGGAAGGCAAGGGTTGCAATCCAACTTTTACAACCTATCGTGGCAAAATCATCCCAATCTTTCCTGGAGTAACCAAGGGGCTGGAGGCAGTAACAACTACGCCCAACCTAGACCAACCCAGCCGCCTAGTTTTTCACAGCAAGTTTAAAAACCAGTTCAGGCTGAATCGTCCAATAGCTTAGAGAATTTATTGAAGGTATACATGAAGAAGAATAACGCCACTCTAAGGAATTTGGAGAATCAAGTGGGCCAGCTTGCTACTGAACTTAAGAACCGTCCACAAAGTGCTCTACCTAGTGATACAAAAAATCTGAGAAATCCAGGGAAGGAGCATTGTAAAGCACTAACATTGAGGAGCGGAAAAACAGTAGAGCCCAACATCATTGAAGCTGAAAAGGAGCATGCTGAAGCTCAAGATTTGGAAGAAGTTCAACCGAGTGTTGAAGTTCCAGTTCCACTAGAACCAGAACCTGCAAGACCTGAAAAGGTAACCTCAGAACCAGCCAACTCTGATCAGCCAACCACTCCATTAGTAGCAAAATTGCCGCCAAAGACAAATCAACTAGTACCAACTCCAGTATATAAACCTCCACCACCTTACCCTCAAAGACTCCAGAAGCAAAAACAGGAGGTCCAATTCAAGAAGTTCCTTGACGTACTCAAGCAACTACATATCAACATCCCGTTGGTTGAAGCACTTGAACAAATGTCAAATTACGTAAAATTCATGAAAGATATCCTGTCCAAGAAGCGAAGCCTTAGAGAATTTGAGACGGTAGCTTTGACAAAGGAATGCAGTGCATATCTTCAAGACAAATTACCCCCTAAGCTGAAGGATCCTGGGTGTTTTACCATACCATGCAACATTGGAGCAACTTATTATGGTAAGGCACTATGTGACTTGGGCGCAAGTATCAACTTGATGCCTATGTCGATATTTAAAAAGTTGGGGATAAGTGAAGTTAGACCTACTGCGGTTACACTTCAGCTAGCAGATCGATCCTTAGCACATCCAGAAGGAAAAATCGAGGATGTATTGGTACGTGTAGATAAGTTTATATTTCCTGCTGATTTTGTAATTTTAGATTTCGAAGCAGACAAAGAAGTACCAATTATTCTGGGGAGACCATTCTTAGCAACCGGAAGGACACTTATTGATGTGCAGAAGGGCGAACTTACTATGCGCGTTCAGGACGATCAGGTAACATTTAACGTTTTCAAGTCAATGCGATTTCCTGACGTAATAGATGATTGTTCTACAGTATCCGACTTAGAGGATTTCATAGTAGAGAAGGAACTCAACTCTATTGAGGATCCTCTGGATCAGACCCTCCAAGTGATGAAGAGGAGGATGAAAACTTAGCTTTGCTAGAAGCTAATCAAAAGGAATTTAATCCACAATGCCGTTTTAAATCTTTGGATTTAGAGGAGAGAGATTACACACAGCCAAAAGCGTCAATCGAGAAGCCACCTAAACTAGAACTTAAGGTGTTACCTTCTCATTTAAAATATGTTTATTTAGGTGACGCTTCTACTCTGTCTGTGATTGTTTCAATAGAGTTAACTACTGAGCAAGAAGAGAAACTTATCTTAGTTCTGAAACAATTTAAGAAGGTTATCGGATGGACCATAGCCAATATTCGCGGTATTAGTCCATCTATATGCATGTACAAGATCATCCTAGAAGATAGTGAAAAAGGGATGACCGATGGACAACGAAGGCTAAGCCCCATCATGAGGGACAGTGAAAAAGATATTATCAAGTCGTTAGATGCAAGTATCATTTACCCCATTTCAGACAGTTCATGGGTAAGTCCGATTCAGTGCGTACCAAAGAAATGAGGTATCACGGTCATAGAGAATCAGAATAATGAGTTGATACCGACTAGAACAGTTACGGGATGGAGAATCTGCATCGATTATCGGAAGCTAAACAAGGTAACTAGAAAGGATCACTTCCCTTTGCCGTTCTTAGACCAGATGCTGGATAGACTCGCAGGGTGAGATTACTACTGTTTTCTCAATGGATACTCGGGGTACAACCAGATTACGGTAGCATCGAAAGATCAACACAAGACCATATTCATTTGCCCGTACGGTACACTTGCATTTAGACGCATGCCATTTGGTTTATGTAATGCACCTACTACATTTCAAAGATGTATGATGTCTATTTTCACTGACACGATTGAGAAATTTTTGGAAGTTTTCATGGATGACTTTTCAGTGTTTGGAGATACGTACGATGATTGCTTAGCCAATCTGGCTAAGGTACTTAGGCGATGCGAAGAAACGAACCTAGTACTTAATTGGAAAAAGTGCCATTTTATGGTACGAGAAGGTATCGTTCTGGGGCATCGGATAACAAGACATGGGATCGAGGTAGACAGAGCAAAAGTAGATGTTATTGAGAAACTCCCACCTCCAACATCTGTAAAGGGTGTTAGGAGCTTTTTGGGCCACGCCAGGTTCTATCGAAGATTTATCAAGGACTTCTCCAAAGTTGCTAAACCTTTATGCAAATTATTGGAGAAGGACACAATATTCAAATTTAATGAGGAATGTTTAAAAGCTTTCAATGACATGAAGAATCGATTAGTCACAGCACCCATAATTGTCACACCAGACTAGGACTTGCCAATTGAATTGATGTGTGATGCAAGTGACTTCGCAATAGGAGCTGTCATGGGCCAGCGAAGGAACAAAGTTTTTCATCCCATCTACTATGCAAGTCAAACTCTAACAGGAGCTCAGTTAAACTATACGATAACAGAAAAAGAGTTACTTGCTATCGTATTTGCTTTCGAAAAGTTTCGATCTTATCTTGTAGGCACCAAGGTAACTGTCTATACAAACCACTCGGCAATTAAATATTTACTTGCCAAGAAAGACGCTAAGTCGAGGTTGATCCGATGGGTACTTCTACTTCAAGAGTTCGATTTGGAAATTCAAGATCAAAAGGGAGTAGAAAACCAAGTAGCAGATCACTTGTCCAGATTGGAGCCGCAAGAAGGGAATTCTCCACTTGTACCGATTCAAGAAACATTTCCAGATGAACATATACTGAAGGTAAGTCATGTCCATAATACCCCTTGGTTTGCTGATAATGCTAACTTTTTAGCTTGTGGTTTAATGCCGTATGATAAGACATATCAACAAAGGGGAATGTTTCTTCACGATGTGAAGTACTATTTCTGGGAGGAACCGTATCTGTTTAAAAAATGTGCAGATCAGATGATTAGGAGATGCATGGCAGAAGAAGAAATACCAAAGATTCTATACCACTGTCACTCAGCCCCAAGTGGGGGTCATTTCGAAGGAACTTGTACTGTAGCCAAAGTATTGCAAGCCAGATTCTTTTGGCCAACACTATTCAAGGATGCATATGCATACGTAAAGAGTTGTGACCGATGTCAAAGAGTTGGAAATGTCACTAATAGAAATGAGATGCCTCGAACAAACATCATTGAGGTCGAATTATTCGATGTTTGGGGTATTGATTTTCTTGGGCCCTTCCCTTCGTCTTTTGGTCACAAGTATATACTAGTAGCAGTAGATTATGTGTCCAAGTGGGTCGAGACAAAGGCATATACGACAAATGATGCTAGGGTTATGATGAAGTTTTTGTAGAAACACGTGTTCACGAGGTTTGGAACCCCTAGAGCCATCATTAGTGATGAAGGGTCCCACTTTGTGAACAAGTGGTTAAAATGGTTACTAGACAAACACGGGGTGAAATACAAGGTTGCAACGGCTTACCATCCGCAGACGAATGGACAAGCCGAACTGGCAAATAAAGAAATCAAGGGCATATTAGAGAAGGTAGTTTGCCGGAACCGACGAGACTGGTCCAAAAGACTAGATGACGCTTTATGGGCCTACAGGACAGCGTACAAGACACCTTTAGGGATGTCACCCTATAGGTTGGTTTTTGGTAAAGCATGCCATCTACCTTTGGAGTTAGAGCACAAAGCTTACTGGGCTCTTCGACCACTCAACTTAAATCCTAAGCTCGCAAAAGAAAGAAGGATGTTCCAACTCAACGAGTTACAAGAATTCCGAATGTTCTAATATGAAAATGCCAAATTACTCACAGAGAGACTCAAGAAATGGCATGACAAACACATCCGAGTTTGAGAATTTGAAGCAAGTCAGCAAGTATTGTTGTTCAACTCGAGATTGAAGTTCTTTCCAGGTAAGCTAAAATCACATTGGTCCGGTCCATTTACAATTCAAAGAGTCTATCCATACGGAGTTGTTGAACTCCAAGGTAAGAGAGGTAATTTTCAAGTTAATGCTCAGCGTTTGAAACACTATTGGGGGAATAAAACCGAACGGTATAACGTCTCGTTCATTTTATCAGATATTTAATATTTTTTTCGTGTTTTGTTTAATAAATAATTTAGGGTCTATTTTTCGGGTTTAGTACGTTTAAATAAATTTTGTCTAGGAGGTTGGAACTTAAGCGGGACCATTTGTGACCCCTCCAATCTTTCCTGGGAATTTATTTTAACATAATTTTCCAAGAAATTTTTCCCTAATCAACAAAATAATTTTTTTTAAAAAATAAAAGGGTCAATTTGATCCAATTTTTAATTTGCAACCCAATTTTTAATTTTCATTGAGTCTAGGGACTTAAATTGAATTATTTTTAAAGTTTGATTGCTCTTTTTGTAAATAATGAAAATTAGGTGCCTTTCTTTGTAAATATTTTTTTAAAGGCATCTAGAAGAAATATTTTTTTTATTTTTATTTTTTTAACATTATTAATAATTTGATAAACTTTAATATATAATTATATTCATTATAATTTATATATTAATTTTTATCAACTTAGATTAGAATTAGGATTAATTTAATTTTAATTTTATGTTTATCTTAATAATTAATAGCAATTGATAATTCTATATGCTTATATTTAATTATTAATTGTTGTTAAATTTGAGTAGAATTAGAATTAAACTCTTAGCTTAAATTATTAAATTAGATTAAGAGTTCTATTTTAAATCCTATTACTTATGCTATAAATACCACTTTATACCTCCCATCCATGCATCAAGCAAAAACCAAATCACCTTGTGCCGCAACACCCCTAGCTCCAGCAGCCTAGTCGGCAAACACCCAGCAGCATCACGATGCACGACCCGATCAGCACCCAGCTCCCACTCATGCACCTGCTGCTTAAGTCCAGCAGCTGCCCAAGTCGCAGCTGTTCTAGTGCCCCACCTGCGCGCCCTTGCTGCTGCTGCCCAGGCCACGTCCCATATTCCGCACAAGCTCCAGGCCTGCTCGACGAAGTGCCGTGCGCTTCTTGCTGCACACCATTGCGTGCTGCTGCTTGTTCTCTAGCCTTGTGTGGCACCCTCTTTGCACACCAAGCCTTAAGCCAAAATTCTTCAACCCTCCTCCTTTTAATTTGCCATCTTTTTTTTGCATTAATTTTCTTTGAGTTCTTATATTTTTCCAAAAAGGTCAATTATGCCTCGCAAGAGAACTCGCGCCTCTGCTCAAATTGACGAAACACAAAGCAAGTTCCATTGTGTTGAAGCTAAAGAGAGATACGAAAGTACCTACAAAAATCAACAGATGCATCCTGAGAAAGGTTTCACACTGAAGGAGAGCAACTACAGAGACTTGATGGCATGTATTCGTCAAATTGCTGAAGCTTTCAATTGGGAACTGTTTTGTGAAAAGAGACTTAGTGTGGATAAGGAGCTAGTTCGTGAGTTTTACGCGAATTTAACTTCAAGCGAGATGACAGAAGTCCCTATTCGCGGAATCAAGGTACCTATAAATTCGAATGCTATTAATGAGTTCTTTGAATTGCCTGATTTCGAGAACGACGAGTATTCGTCTTTGATGAGCAATATCAAGCCGGAACTTCTGCAAGAAATTCTCGAGGAGCTTACAGTTGAAGGTTCCAGTTGGACTGTGTCGAAACAAGGAACCCACACGTGTCGAAGAGAATACTTTACACCTATTGCAAAGGTATGGTTTTATTTCATCCGTTTCAGCCTTCTGCCTAGCTCACATGGGACTACAATTTCATTGGAGCGAATGGTCTTACTATACTCGATCTTAACGGGTAAGACCATTGATGTTGGAAAGATCATCCTGAAAGAAAATCGAAATTGTGCCGCTAGACGTTCTGGCCCTGCTTACTTCCCCTTTACAAAAACTATTCTGTGCTTGAAAGCAGAAATTCTTGCTAATGTCAAGAAGATAGGGTATACCCAAGGCACAATTATAGATTGGGACCTCTATCGAGTAGCCGGAGGCTCAGTTCTACAACAACGAGTTGAAGAAAGTGAAGAGCCTGAGGAACCTGATGAAGAAGAAGATCCCACGATGCAATCATTTGAAGTCCCTGATAAGGTGGACCCAGTAGAGCCAAAAGATGAATCGGATGCTGGAACTCCAATGTTTAGAGCTCAGTCACCTAGCCCAGACTTTCGAGATGAGTTGTCAAATTTGATGGACTTAATGCAACACATGCAATGGCAGCAACAAGCATACTGGAGATGCTCAAAAATAAGGGATGACTCGATTCGAAGTGCTTTCCAAAGAATATACAATGACCCATTTATTTTTGTGCTTGAATTTCCAGATTTCATATTCGAGCCATGGATTCCACTCTCGAAAAAGGAGCGAAGCGATTCATGCAAAGGCAATAATGATGGAGCAAAAGATGAGTCCAAGTTGGAAGGATCTGCAAATAAATAAAAGGAAGGGATCTTGACTTTATTTTATTTATGGTTTTTTAGGTTATTTTAGGATCAAGTTTAAATTAGGAACTTTTATTTCTGCATAATAAAACAAGAAAAGGAAATCCTGAATAAACATGGACAAGTCATGAAGTATAAAGTGTGGCAATAGGTATATACATGTCTAGGATTGGATTTCGAAAGAGCTTGGTACTTAAGCAGTCACATTGACTCACCTCCTCTTTTCTGAATTCCTACCTGGTGTATAGTATCTATTCACTTTAAACAATGAGGACATTGTTCATTTTAAGTTGGGGGGACCGAAATTTGAAATTATTTTCATCCAGAATAAAAATTTTCTTTTAATTATGATTAGGGTATATTTTTGTTCAATAAATTTGAATTTTGTTAAATATGCTAAACTTGAGTATGAATAAAGTTCTATTTTTTTTCAATAAATTATTATGTAGTTTAATGATGACATGAATGTATTTTTAATAAAGCATGCAACTTTATACCATAAAATTTTTATCTCTTTAGGAAAGTTAGGTATGCATGAAAGTTTAAGTCTTTAGAATTGACTTAGTAGTTTCTTGAGGCGAAATCCTAGGAAGCTTGGAACATTGGAAATGATTTAGGCAGCTATTGTTTGGACAGTTTGAGCCTTTCAAGCCTACCATGGTAAACTTTATCCTTTGAAACCCAACTTTGAGACTATATGGCCTAATTTTTGGAACCTATACAAATTTAGCTCATCACGTTTCTCTTAATTATCTTTAAATTACCCCAAACACTACACTCAGCACTATTCAAGAATATCGTTTGAAAATAAGTTTGGGGGAGTTGAAAAGAAATATCAAATGCTCAAAAAAACAAGAAAAAAATTTGTATGCAGAAAGCAAGTGCTCAATAATTAAAAAAAAGCACATATATATTTGAAAAAGAGCATGTGAAAGTTGGTGATTGAAGGTTCGATTTACACTGAGTTTAGGGTTTTTAGCCAAAATTTATCTATCTTTTTACCGACCCCTAAGCCCAGCCACGTTACAACCTTGTTAAAGACCTATTGGTTCGAAGTTCCAAAGTTACCTACATTAGTGGAGAGAAATTGCTTTGTTCAACATATGAAGACATAGGTTAAGCTTAATGATTGCGACTTGATCTTATATAAAGGATTAAAAAATTGAATTGGTAGGAATCAGCATGTCTTTATTAGGAAACATTTAGTCTAATTTTGCTATTGTAATAATTGTTGAGATTAATTTGAATAATATGAACACTTGAGTAGCAGAATGATCAAATTTCTTATTCTTTGAACATAAGTATATCAAATTCATAATTTCGAGAAAACTGTTGTTCTGAAGAAGGTTTTCAAAGTGTTTCCGAGAAATTCTTTTCAAAATTTGTGCATTACTCGGGACGAGCAATGAATTAAGTTTGGGGGTGTGGAAACACAAAAATTTATATACTTTTTCATACCCTTTTAAACTTAAAACCAGGCTATTCCGGTTAAATTCTTCTCAAAAAAAAATTAAATATTATAAAATAATTAAATTATGTTAGAAATATGAGCATTATGAATTTTAATTAATTTTATAGTTAATTTTGATTAAATTTGGTTATTTTTGACAAAATTACATAATTAGAGAAAAAGGGCCCGGTGAACACTGTGAGAAGAACAAAACCGAGAGTAATTTGAAGTATCGAGGCTAATTAATTTTGTAACTCCCTGAACCCGAGACCGTCGCCAGAGTCGAGCACGAGGTGTTAACGGACTTAATTCATTAATTAAACAGCTCAAATTATTTATTTTAGAACTTCCAGACAAGCTGGCTAACTGCGTCACAGTCGCTTAAAAATTCATATCTCGAGTTAAGAAACTTTAAATCCAATTCTGTAAATTTTCCATAAAACTAGACTCATATATCTATCAACTAAATTTTTTCTCAAATTTTTGGTCAGGACAACTAGTACATTTTATTATTTAAAGTATCCCCTGTTTCATGGTTCGACTACTCTGACCCCTGTGTATTACGAATTAAATATCTCCCTGTACAGAGTTTCAATTATTATTCTGTTTATTTCTCATAAAACTAGACTAAATAAGGAATCTGTACATGTAAAAAATGACTTCTAATTATCTTTGTACAATTTTTAGTGAATTTCCAAAGTCAGAACAGGGGATCCAGAAATTGCTCTGGCTAACATAATTTAAAATCTCATATTCTATCATAAAACACCAAAATACACAAATTTCACCTATGGGTATTTTTCCAAATATGAACCCTAGGTTGAATTATTGCTAGAATAAGCTTAATCAAGTTATTGGGACTCCAAAAACGTAAAGAACATTAAAAACGGGGCTTGGAATCACTTACTATGGAGCTTGGAAGCTTGGAACGAACCCTAGCTATGGAGAAACCTTGAAATTTTGGCCTAATGAAGAAGATGGACAAAAATTGGCTTTTAATTTTGTTTTTAATTCATTTTAATAACTAAATGACCAAAATGCCCTTAATTAAAAACTATGGTGTTTTATTTTCCTTTAGGTATTTTTGTCCAAACTAGTATAATGGTCTAATTACTATCCAAGGACCTCGACTTTAAAAACCCATTACTCACAAGTACTTAATACCTTTGTGACCTAGAACACACATTTTACAAATTTTGCAATATAGTCCTAAATATCAAATTGGACCCTCTATCGATAAAATTTCTAAACGAAATTTTCACATAATCATGCAATCATGCCATAGACCTTAAAATGATAATAAAATAAATTTTTCTACCTCGTATTTGTGGTTTCGCAACCACTATTTTATTTAGGCTCTATTTCGGGATGTTACATTTCTCCCCCCTTTAGGGATTTTTGTCCCTGAAAATATTACCTGTGAAGAGATTTGGGTACTATTTTCGCATAGCCTCTTCGGGCTCCCATGTAGCCTCGTCTACCTCATGTCTATTCCATAGTACTTTCACAAGTGCAATACTTTTGTTCCTTAATTGCTTTACCTCTCGAGCTAAAATCTTTACCGGTTCTTCACCGTAAGTCATGTCTGGCTGAATCTCAACCTCTGTCTGAGAAATCACATGTGACAGATCTGAACGATAACAACGTAGCATAGACACATGAAATACATTATGAATCTTCTCTAACTCAATCGACAAAGCTAACCGATATGTAATGGTCCGGCTCTCTCAATCACTTCAAACGGTCCAATAAAACGGGGACTTAGTTTGCCTTTCTTGCCAAATCTGAGAACTTTCTTCCACGGGGATACTTTCAAAAACACTTTGTCACCAACTTGATACTCAATCTCTTTTCTCTTCAAATCTGCATACGACTTTTGTCTGTCTGAAGTTGCTTTTAAGCAATCTCTGATGACTTTTACTTTCGCTTCTGTTTCCTTAACTAGATCAACCCCGTAAATCTGATTTTCCTTAAGCTTTGTCCAATACAATGGTGTGCGACATTTACGTCCATACAAAGCTTCATAAGGTGCCATCTTCAAACTCGACTGATAACTGTTATTGTAGGCAAACTCTACTAATGGTAAATATTTTTCCTAACTGCCTTGAAATTCCAGTACACAGCATCTAAGCATATCTTCAAGTACCTGAATAACTCTTTCTGACTGACCGTCGGTTTGAGGATGGAAAGCTATACTAAAACTCAACTTTGTGCCCAAAGCCTCCTGTAATTTCTTCCAAAACCGTAAAGTAAATCTTGGATCTCTGTCTAAAATGATCGATAATGGTACCCCGTGTAGTCTGACTATCTCTAAAATATACAACTCGGCCAACTTTTCAAGTGAATAATCCATACGAACTGGGATAAAATGAGCCGACTTCGTTAACTTATCAATCATAACCCATATTGCATCTTTCTTTCTCGGTGTCAACGGCAATCCTGTCACAAAATCCATAGTAACTCGATCCCATTTCCACTCAGGGACTACCACAGGCTGCAATAAACCTGAAGGTACTTGATGTTCTTCCTTTACCTGCTGACAGATCAAGCATCTAGAAACAAACTCTGAAATGTCCTTTTTCATTCCTACCCACCAATACATTTTCTTCAAATCATTATATATCTTTGTACTACCTGGATGAATAGACAAAGAACTACTATGTGCTTCCTGTAAGATCTTTCAAATAAGCTCATCATTCTTTGATACGCAACCCTGTCTCTGAACATCAAACAACCGTCAGAATTGATCTAAAAATCTGACTCTATATCCGACTCACACTGATCTCTTTTGGCTAACAACTCATGTCATTTTTCTGAGCTTCACAATTTTTTTTAAGAAACATCGATTTAGCTCTCAACTCAGCTAAGAACCATAATCTGATAAGGCTAGATTAGTGTTCAAAGTTCTTAATGCAAACAAAGATTTCCTACTCAAAGCATCAGCAACAACGTTTGCCTTACCTAGGTGATAATCGATCACTAGCTCATAATATTTAATTAACTCTCTAACCATCTTCTTTGCCTTAAATTCAAATCTTTTTGAGTCATTAAATATTTCAAACTTTTGTGATCAGTGAATATGTGGCACTTCTCACAGTACAAATGATGTCTCCAAATCTTCAGCGCAAAAACAATGGCAGCTAGCTCTAAATCATGTGTCGGATAGTTCTTCTCATGTGGCTTTAGCTTTCTAGAGGCATAAGTAATTACCTTCCATTCCTGCATAAGTACACAACCAAGTCCATTCATGGACGCATCACTGTAAGTCACAAACTCCTTACCTAGTTCTGGTTGTACTAAAACAGGAGCTTTAGTCAACAATACTTTTAACTTGTCAAAACTCTGTTGACACTTCTTAGTCCATTCAAACTTGACATCCTTTCGCAGCAATCTTGTCAGTGGGGTAGCTATCATGGAAAATCCCTCTACAAATCGTCTATAATATTCGACAAGACTAAGAAAACTTCTAACTTCTGATACATTTCTAGGAGGCTTCCAATCAACAATGGCTGAAATCTTGCTCGGATCAACCTTGATACCTTCACTTGAGACAATATGTCCAAGAAAGCGAACTTCTCGTAACCAGAACTCACTTTTGCTGAACTTGGCATACAACTGAGTATCTCTCAGAATCTGTAAAACTGTTCTCAAATGTTCTGCATGCTCAGTCTCATTATGAGAATAAATCAAGATATCATCAATGAACACAACTATAAACTTATCCAAGTACGGTCTGAAAATTCGGTTCATTAAGTCCATAAAAATGGCAGGAGCATTAGTTAAGCCAAATGGCATCACAAGGAACTCATAATGACCATACCTACTCCGGAAAGCAGTCTTCAGGACATCTGACTCTTTAACTCGCAACTGATAGTATCCGGATCTCAAATCTATCTTGGAGAACACAGTGGCTCCCTTCAATTGATCAAACAGATCATAAATTCTAGGCAATGGATACTTGTTCTTTACTGTTACCTTGTTAAGTTGCCAATAATCTATGCACAATCTTATCGATCTGTCTTTCTTTTTCACAAATAGCACTCGTGCACCCTATGGTAAACTACTAGGTCTTACAAAGCCTTTATCTGTTAATTACTATAACTGAGCTTTCAATTCTTTCAATTCCAACGGGGCCTCTAGGAGGTCTTCCTCCACTAGTAGGTTTTTTCGGAAAACTCCATTTATTCTGGTGTGGATAAGGAGCAATAGAAATGGGCACGGAACCTGGAATCAACTCAATACCAAACTCAACTTCTCTAACAGGAGGCAAACCTGGTAGTTCTTCCGAAAACACATTGGGAAACTCACTTACCACAGGCACTAATTCAATTTTCAATTCTGGATCTCTAGTGTTCAACACAAAAGCAAGATAAGCTTCATACCCTTTTCTCAAACATTTCTGAGCAGACATAACAGAAATTATGACAAATGAACCATCTGACTCTTCTAAATTAACCCGAAGAATTTCACCATTTTCACACTTCAACCCAATGAATTTCTTTCCACAATTCACTATCACATCATGTGTAGTCAACCAATCCATACCAAGAATCACATCAAACTCATCAAATGGCAATAGCACGAGATCGACCGGAAAACAGTAACCTCTAATCATCAAAGGGCAATTTCTACATACTTTATCTACTAATACATGCTTGCCTAATGGATTCGATACTTTAATTACAAATTCTATAGATTCTATAAGCATACTCATACTAGGCATCAATTTCATGCAAACATATGAATGTGTTGAGCCCGGATCAATCAAAGAAATAACTCTAGTATCATGGAGAGAAAATGTACCCGTAATCACATCGGGGAAGGATGCCTCTTCGCAAGCACGGATAGCATAAGTCCTCACAGGTGCTCTAACATCTGGCCTCACTGCTAAATCTCTAGATGCACTTCTATTATTTGCCCCAGCTCCCAGATTTCTCAGTGGTCTGCCTCTGACAGGAGCTTTTCCTGATCATACACTCGGTATTGCTTCCCTTTTAATCATCTCGAGACACTCTCGAATAAAATGGTCTGGTGCACACAACCTGTCTCAGTTGCTCGACATTGACCTGGGTGACGTCGACCACATCGAGGACATTCTGGTTTATCAGGCTGAACACTGCCAACACTTGCAATCGAAGTGGTCTGAGCTTTCGAACTCATAAATCTTCTGCCTCTGTTTCGGCTAGAATATCCAGCTGAAAAATTAGATCTAGTGGACAACTCTCTAGGCCTCTTGGATGTAGACTGAAATGACTTGCTCATTAGTCTTTCTTCGTGTCTTGCGTCTCAAATTCAACTTTGCCCTTTCTTTTTAACAGCTCATCTGCATTACAGGCTCTCTCAACTAGGATAACAAACTCTTTTATTTCTAGGACACTAATAGACAATCGAATATCATCATTAAGCCCATCCTCAAATCTTTTGCACATAATAGCCTTTGTAGACACACACTCTCGAGCATAATTGTTGAGTCTAACAAACTTGCGTAGTCACTGTCATATTGCCCTGTTTCAACTCTAGAAACTCTTTTCTTTTCTGGTCAACAAACCTCTGACTGATGTACTTTTTACGGAATTCCTCCTGAAAGAAGTCCCAAGTGACTCTCTCTTTTGGTACAACTGATACAAGTGTCTTTCACCAATGGTAGGTCGAATCTCTAAGGAGTGATACAACACATTTCATACATTCCTCAGGTGTGCAGAATAACTCATCAAAGACTCTGATAGTATTCTCGAGCCAAAATTCTGCCTTTTTTGCATCATCATCTTTTATAGCTCGAAACTCTTCGGCTCCTTGTTTTCTGATTTTATCAACTGGTGGTTTTTCTCTTATAACCGTACCTGTAACTGGGGGAGATACATGGGTGGTTTGATGATCATGAGGGGGTGGAGGTCTAACAGCCAGATTCATTTGAACGAACTCGGCAAACCATTCATTCATAGCTTGGAAGAAGGCTTCTCGAGCCCCTCCTCCCTGACTAACTGTAACGGGCCTTTCACTACTATTTGGTGGCACCGTCCCTTCTGCGGGAGCGGGCACGTTACTCTCTACATCATCTGTACTAGCTTGTTCAGGATCCATAACTATAAAAGAAAACATTTTAAAATCGTCAGGAGGTATGGCATGTATAGCTAGACTCTTACTCATACTAACTGTTTCGAGAATCGACTAAACCTTTGCTCTGATACCAATAAATGTAACGCCCCGAACCCGAGACTGTCGCCAGAGTTGAGCATGAGGTGTTAACGGACTTAATTGATTAATTAAACAGCTCAAACAATTTATTTTAGAATTAAATTATCTATCTTTTTACCGACCCCTAAGCCCAACCACGTTACAACCTTGTTAAAGACCTATTGGTTCGAAGTTCCAAAGTTACCTACATTAGTGGAGAGAAATTGCTTCGTTCAACATATGAAGACATAGGTTAAGCTTAATGATTGCGGCTTGATCTTGAATAAAGGATTAAAAAATTGAATTGGTAGGAATCAGCATGTCTTTATTAGGAAACATTTAGTCTAATTTTGCTATTGTAATAATTGTTGAGATTAATTTGAATAATATGAACACTTGAGTAGCAAAATGATCAAATTTCTTATTCTTTGAACATAAGTATATCAAATTCATAATTTCGAGGAAACTATTGTTCTGAAGAAGGTTTTCAAAGTGTTTCCGAGAAATTCTTTTCAAAATTTGTGCATTACTCGGGACGAGCAATGAATTAAGTTTGGGGGTGTGGAAACACAAAAATTTATATACTTTTTCAAACCCTTTTTAACTTAAAACCAGGCTATTCCGGTTAAATCCTTATCGAAAAATAATTAAATATTATAAAATAATTAAATTATGTTAAAATATGAGCACTATGAATTTTAATTAATTTTATAGTTAATTTTGATTAAATTTGGTTATTTTTGACAGAATTACATAATTGGAGAAAAAGGGCCCGGTGAACACTGTGAGAAGAACAAAACTGAGAGTAATTTGAAGTATCGAGGCAAATTAATTTTGTAATGCCCCGAACCTGAGACCGTCGCCAGATTCGAGCACGAGGTGTTAACGGACTTAACTCATTAATTAAACAGCTTAAACAATTTATTTTAGAACTTCCGGACAAGCTGGCTAACTGCATCACAGTCGCTTAAAAATTCATATCTCGAGTTAAGAAACTAAAAATCCAATTCTGTAAATTTTCCCTGAAACTAGACTCATATATCTATCAACTAAATTTTTTCTAGAATTTTTGGTTGGGCCAACTAGTACAGTTTATTAGTTAAATTATCCCCTGTTTCACGGTTCGACTACTCTGACCCCTGTGTATTACGAATTAAATATCTCCCTGTACAGAGTTTCAATTATTATTCTGTTTATTTCTCATAAACTAGACTAAATAAGGAATCTGTATATGTAAAGCATGACTTCTAATTATCTTTGTACAATTTTTGGTGAATTTCCAAAGTCAGAACAGGGGATCCAGAAATCGCTCTGGCCCTGTTTCACAAAAATTTAAATATCTCATAAAATATAACTCATATACCTATTTTGTTCCATCCATATGAAAATAGACTCATCAAGCTTTAATTCTATATCTCATTCACTATCTAAATCCATTTCTACTATTTTTAGTGATTTTCCAAATTCACGTCCTTATTGCTGTCCGATACTGTTTTAAAGCTAATTTCACCTTTTTCATGATTTCCATGGAATAACTAGCATTTAGGCATACATAACACCAAACATGTCCTTGATTAGCCATTCCAATAGCTAATCATTATCAAGCATTTACATACCATTCATCAGCCATATCATAAGATCATACACACAAAATGGCAACGATGCTATACATGCCATACTCAAAATGAAACAACTAGCTATACCAAAATAATCCTCGTGATAGTGTGCCCGGACCTCCGACGTACTTTACGATCCCCGAGTTAGCTTGATAAAACTATAAAAAAGAGGAAAATAAAGGGGGTAAGCATTAAGCTTAGTAAGTTTGCATGCAAATAAATAACAACATTCATAACAATTATCTTACTACTTGGCATGATACTACTTAATGCAACTTCATTAATTGTCATAGACATATTTTAAACTTCTTCACTTGCTCACTTACTTAAATACTTATTTACTTAATCAAATTTATTAATACATTTTACTTAACTTTTTCCTTATCAAGCATACATGAACATTATGTACTTACCTTTGCTCTTCTAGCATGAACTTGTCTTACCTTTTTAGTATAACTCGTCTTAGCTTACCTTACCTTGATATTCTCTTTAAATTTTCCCGTTGAACCACTTGGAATACTAAGGATACGCGGGTACCTTACCATTACCATGACTTGCCATGCTCTTACGTGGTATCCTTTTGAAACTTACCATTGCCATGTCTTGACATGGTCTTACATGGTATCCTTGCCTTATGAACTCACCAATGCCATGCCTTGGCATGGTCTTACATGAGACCTTTGCCTTATAGTAACTTATCAATGCCATGTCTTGACATGGACTTACATGATTTCCTTGCCTTAGAAACCTTACCAATTTCCATGCCTTGGCATGGTCTTACATGGTATCCTTAAACCCTAATGTCATGACGTCTGTATCCTACACATTCCTAAGGTTCAATCGGGACTTTCTGAAATTACTTCTCCGTCAATTCATGCTTGAGTCTTCTTTGAATAATTTCATAAAATAAATATACACATGCTGTAAATTAACAAAATTAACATAAAATAATAGAATATTGCATTTATTTACCGCAAACTTACCTCGAAACAAAATACGATCAACTATATCGATTTAGTCCACTATCTTTTTCTTTCCCCGGTTTAACTCCGGATTTTGTTCTTCTTGATCTATAATAAAAAAATTTAGCTTATTTAATACTCACATTTATTAAAACAGTCCTTGACCCAAACTTTGGCCAAATTACATTTTTGCCCCTAAACTTTTACATATTTACACTTTTTCCCCAAGGCTCGGAATTTAAACTTCATCCTATTTTCTTATGTTTTATGACATGATGATCATTTTTCCCTTCTAAGACAACATCAAATTCTCACTCTAACATGTATTTATGACTATTAGGTATTTTTACCGATTAAGCCCTTTTACTCGTTTTCACTTAAAACCGAGTAGCACAAGTTGTCAAACATAATTTAAAATCTCATATTCTATCATAAAACACCAAAATACACAAATTTCACCCATGGAAATTTTTCCAAATATGAACCCTAGGTTGAATTATTGCTAGAATAAGCTTAATCAAGTTACAGAGACTCCAAAAACGTAAAGAACATTAAAAACGGGGCATGGAATCACTTACTATGGAGCTTGGAAGCTTGGAACAAACCCTAGCTATGGAGAAACCTTGAAATTTCGGCCTAACTTAGAAGATAGACAAAAATTGGCTTTTAATTTTGTTTTTAATTCATTTTAATAACTAAATGACCAAAATGCCCTTAATTAAAAACTATGGTATTTTATTTTCCTTTAGGTATTTTTGTCCAAACTAGTATAATGGCCTAATTACTATCCAAGGACCTCGACTTTAAAAACCAATTACTCACAAGTACTTAATACCTTTGTGAACTAGAGCACACATTTTACAACTTTTGCAATATAGTCCTAAATATCAAATTGGACCCTCTATCGATAAAATTTCTAAACGAAATTTTCTCAAAATCATGAAATCATTCCATAGACCTTAAAATGATAATAAAATAAATTTTTCTACCTCGGATTTGTGGTTCACAACCACTGTTCCATTTAGGCCCTATTTTGGGATGTTACAAATTTCCAGCCCAAGACGGTCCAGAAATGTGTATTAATTCATAATTAAATTAATTTTAATTTATTTCCTATTTAATTTAGGTTAAATGAATTAATTTTAATTAATTATGAAAAAAGGGCCTAGTGAACCGCACTGGTTGAACCGAATGGAGTGAGCCGAACCAGCCACTAATTGGGCTGACCAGAACCGTCCATTGGCTGACCCAAATCAGAAAATTAGTTGATAAAATATGCTTGCAAAAAGGCCCTTGAAAAACCTCCAAATTACGTTCAAACCCCACCTTTATTTTAGGCTTTGTAGATTTGCCCCAGCCTATTTTTAGCAAGGTTGAAAGCTTCAACCTTGCCATGGGTGTGGCCGGCCATGGGAGGGCTCTCTTGGCTGCTTAATTTGCTATTTTTAGCAGCCCTCTTCAGCTATAAAAGCCACCCTATGCTACCCATTTCAAAGCATCCCTCAACATCCCTCATTCCACAACATTCTCTCATCCTCTCTTCACTTCTCTCAAAGTTTCCTCTCCATTTTCCATCCCATTTTTCCTTCCTCTTGTGCCGATTTCCTCTCTTGAGAAAGAGGTGTTCTTCAGCCATCTTGGGCAGCAATAAAGGATTCATAGAAGCCTTGTTTGGGGAAGACAACGGAGACTAAGAATGGAGCAACAGTTAAGCTGCAGAGAAACACTGGATTTGCTTTCTGTTCCCTTTCTTTTTAATTTCTGTTGTTTTTATGATGAACATATATATGAGAAATATTGTTGTTGAAATGTTTATTTTAATCAATTTAGCTTGAATTTAATTCGTGTTGGGTTGATTATATTTTGCCTACTTGAATTATTAAATTAGTGTTTATGTTGTTATAGGCCTCAATGAAATGCTTGATTAAGTAAAATCATGCTTAAGTTATCTGGCATTATAATTTTTTAGATAACTAAAGAATTAATTGTTTAAACGGATTGAAATTGCAATTAATGGACTCAGTACTTAATCAGTGCATGCTAAGGTAACTGAAAATTAAATCAGCATTGTATTTGGCGATACATATGCCTTGCATAACTTGCAAGATTGTTGTGATTAAATTGTTTCAAGGTATGGCTACTTTGTTACTTCACATGATCTTTTACATGTTTATTAAGTTGAATTAATCGGTTGAATCGACATAGGAATATGCGAGAGATAATTTAATTCAATAAGTATGTATGTGCGATAGCATGTTTACTTTATTAAATCTATTTAGTCGGTTGAATTGGCATAGGGATATGTTCAAGAGATAAATGGAATTCTTTTAATTAGCAAATATGTTCATAAGTTAGCAAATTACTGGGTTGCCATGAATTTATTCATAATAGTATAAGCACGAATTTAATATTTCTAAGTTAAACCGGTATAATAAATCCAACACAATTATATCATCTTGATTAAATCTTAATTGAAATCGTGCACTAGAACTCTTTTATTTTATTTAAATTGTTTGCTTAGTTTTAAAATCTTAGTTTATAAATCACTCTTTTCAAACCAAAATTATTTTTACCTCACCAAAGTGTTTTAATTAATTTCATAAATATTGCTTTTTACAGTCCCTGTGGGTACGATAACTCGACATTTACTTGTCACGTTATTACTTGTTACGATTGTGTACACTTGCACATTTCCACCGTTCCAGTTATCCACAAAGTTAGGAGGATCGGTGCAGTGGAAGACTTGATGGGGACTACACATTATCACTGGTTTATTTTGTTTTATGTTTTCTTTTAAGTTGTATTTTCTGGAATTGTATAGCTTTGATTTTGGGTTTTTGGATTTAACCTGCATATTTTTATGATGGTTTCATGTTAAGCATTGTTTTTTTAAAAATACGAAATATTTTTCTCAAACACGACGTTTTTCTAAGCTTCCGCTAAATTAATACGTTTTAAGGCAAGTCGACTAATTGAACATATGGTTGAAATAAGTAAAAGCAATTAAAGGTTTTTATCGAGTTAGCTCCGTTTTCGAAATCCTTTCCATGTGACATCATCAGATATAGCCATAACGTCTAGGCTGGGTTTAGGGTGTTACATTATTCCATTGGATTTTCCTGGTATGCGTATTATAGATATGTGTACTCTTTTTCCTTCACTAGGAAATTTTTTTCCCACATGGTTTTTATCTTAGTAAGGTTTTAACGAGGCACATTATCTACCAAAGGACATCTAAGGAGGAGTGTTATGAATATCTTATTAACTAGATATCCATCAAGATTAAGATAAGTTTTGATGTATTTTGAATTCTAATAGTCATTAGAAGTATATCTCTACTTCATTTATACTTTTTATGCCTATAAATAGAGACTTTAGAGAAGTTTTGTAAATATCCCATTGATTAATAAAATACGCTCTCTCTTTGTTCTCCCATTCTTTTTGTTCTTTACTCTCTATCTATTTATTTTATAACAATATAAACCTTAATCGCTTAATTTATTAGTATGCATTTATTAAACTACACCTAATGTACGTTTGGTTCACTATAATGGAATAGAGTTGTAAATAATAATTCAATTGTTTGGTTGAATGGATTGGAATAGAGCTGTAACAGCATTCTTGTGTTTGGTTGAATGGAATAGATGTTGTAATAGTATAAGGAAAAATGCTTAAATGACCAAAGTACCTTTAGCAGAATTCTATTAGATAGATGATTATTGTTATTGTTATTAAATTTTAGTAAGATTATTGTTAAATATATTTTCGTAGAAATAATATTAAATAATTTAATCATATTTTAACATAATTATTATTAAATAAATTTTAATAAAATAATATATAATTTAATAATATTTTTAATATAATTATTATAATATGAATTACAAAATCATAATATATAATATTATAAAAATAATATATAACCTACGTTATTATTTTTAAATTACAATACATATTTAATGTGTATTAAAAAAAACAAAATATTAGAAGTATTAAATAGCTTGAGAATTATATTTCACATCCAAACATAATATTCAAATATTAACAAAAAGTTACATGATTTCATTAGCTTATATGTCATAATCTAAACGTTAAATTTTACAAAATCAAAAACTTACAACATTGTAATGACATTCTAGCATGTCACTATACCATCCAAATATTACAAACACAAAAAGTGACCAAAATATCACCAACACAACCATAATTTTTAATGGTCAACAAGAAATCTTCTGACCCATTCCAATCGCACAGAAGAAGGTAAATTAAAGAAAATGAGCATTTGTGTTGGATGGTCTGGAATTTTGCTCAACGCGCGATAGCGCTCATCCTTTGTTAAACCTTTTACTTCGAATAAGGTTGGATATAATTTTAGAGCACTTTCTTGAATGGTCATTTCTAACTTTTGTTGAATTAACACTTCAGAGGAAATGCTCCTATTGATTTCAAGATCAACAGTCGGTATGTCTTCCGCCAATAAAATGGAAGCATCAGTAAATGAAGTAGAAGAAATATGACCACTCGCATCAGAAATATTTTTTTTCTTCTTTGAAAATGTGGAATCACCTTGGTTTCTAGGTGGTTGCAATTATGTAGTTGAAAAATCCATGTCATCCAAAGAAACATCATTTTCGCATCCATGGAAATCATTTTTTTCTTCATGAGTATTTGTAGTAACTACATCCTCAACATCTATTTCTTCAATAATATCAGCGGCTATTTGAGCATCTTTCCCAGTGACTCGATCTTTTGTGTAGATGGCAGTAAGTTGGTCATAATAAGGGAAACTACAATGTCTGAATTAATCAGCTTCTTTATAACTCTATAAAAAATGAGAAATCCATATTAGATATAAGTTTGGTCAAAACAAATTAAGAAAGACTTGAAATAATTCTTATATGTATATATGAGTTCAAATATGAGTTCAACACAGTATCTTCAACAACAACAAGTTGCCTATGCTCGTTCCAACCAAGGCCGCTATTTTTTTTCCACTAAGCATGTCATAAGCGATTGCCTAATACCTTTTCAATTTCCTAATCCTTGATTCAAGATTAGGTTTAGCCTTCAACATAGCATGGGGTAAAACTTTTTCTAACATTTTTTCCAGCTCATTTAAATAACCGTATTTGAATCTCATATTTGCATTAAAAGTTCCAAAATTGTGCAAGTTGACCAATACAGGCAACCAATGCAACATCTTCTTTTGAAACCCATTTCCTTTTGGTTCATCGAGAACTTTGAGAAGAAACACTTGATTCTGAAAAACTTGACATAGCTATCTTAAGATAAAATGCAAATTAAAATTAAGTTCAATATTATGAATCAAAAGGTCAACACTTTATAAAATTATTACACATAATGAATCAAAATAAAATAAATTATAATTCAACAAGTCTAGTACAATACAGAAGAACAATTCAAACACCACCAAAGTGTAATGCCCTGCTTTATTTAGCTTTGTTTTTATGAATTCTGTCATTGGTTCAGTGTTCTAATTGTATGTTTGAGGTCTTGGGTTCAAGTCCCATTGTTGGAAAATTCTATTATTTTTTTATCCTAGCCTTACCCCTATTAAGTGGGCTTATGTTATATTTTCTGTCAACTCATATCAGAATGAGCCTGTTGGTTCAAGTGGTAATGCGTTAGCTTGCCCAAAGGTCTCGTGTTTGAACCCCTATGTGAGCGAAAGATGTTATTTTTACTTCTATGAGTGTGTGACCGGTTTTATAGTAGAAGTTGTGGGTCGGTTTAGTGGGTTGTTAGTTAGTGGGATAATTGGGTGTTAGGAAATTCTTTTATTTTATTTTATTTTTATTTTTCCTTTCTCGAATTTTTTCTGACGTTAGTTTCTTCTCTCTCTCTTCCTTTCCTCTATGATTTCCTTTTTGCCTTTTTTTCTCTATTCTGTTCAACAAATCGATTGTTCTAATTGTTGGGGTTTGGTATTTCAGTGTTACCTCGTTCGTTTTGGAAAGTTTGTAAGTTCGTTTGGTTTGGTTTTTTTTTTTACTTTTAAGCAGGCGTGATGGTGTAGTTAGAGAAGTTAATTTTTTACGAATGTGTACCGAGTAGGAGAAGACTGTGAAGTAGTGAATTACACTCTAATAGCTTAATCCGTTATAGTGGTTGTTTTCGTCGGCAGTAATTTTGTGTGCGTTGTTTGAATTTTTGTTATCGAATTCATAAATTAGTTACAACGATGTTTGAGATACTATTTTTAGGTTTCGAAGGTCTTAGGATTGCTTCCATATCAAAATCGAGCCAAGTGTGTAACGAAAATGCGAAAAAACGTCGATCGATGAAAGCTAAAAATTTAGTCTGTCGATGCCACACGCGCATGTGTTCGGCCATGTGGTAGGCCGTGTGTGACACACGACTGTGTGGGTCACAAAGTCTAGGCTGATTTTGGTGTGTGTGCCACACGAGCATGTGGGCCCAAATTTTAGATAGTTTTCCCTAGGATTGCACGCGCTGTTTCGATCGACTGTGGGCCTTCCATAGGGTCGGTATGGGCAAAATAAGCCCTTAAGCATGAAACATGTTACTTTGTTAGACTGAAAATAACTTAAATAGTGTTTATATGAGATTGACAAGATATGGTATGTTTAATCAAATCTGTCACACCTATACGTGTATAATGTCGTTATGTATAAGCATGCATATTATCTGTTATTCTATTTATCTATATCTGTGTATGGGGCGTGTTATGTATATGTGGAGAAAGTATTCTATGAGGTGATATTTTGCCAATATACTGGCAGCATGGCTACAATTTATTTTGATAAGTGTCGTATGGACACTATATGATGTTTAGGACTGGGTGAATATTTTATACTCATGTGGTGTGTTGGGATGGTCGAAGTTGGTGTGTAGAAGATGAGGGTAGGACTATGCATATTGGATTCTGTATGATTCTGTAAATAATTTATGTCTGTATCTGTTCTGCTATGCGATAAAATCTGAATTTATATTTCCATTGAGTTACACACTGGTTTTTTTTTAAAACTAACATCCGTTTGTCTATTCTGTTTAGGTAATCCTCAAGTATAGGTGGGTCGATGCGACGGAGGCCCAGTTGTGACCACTAGTCTGTAAACTATTTTTACTTAATAGTTTATTTAATTTTCTGGTTTTCTTTTGAGAGTTTTGTAATTTTGGGACTCTCTGAAATTTCTGGTTTTGTTTTTGGATTTGAGTTTGATTTAAATTTCTTACGACGCTCAACAAAACAATTTACGAAAACAATGATTTTACGTAAACAAACATTTTTGAGAACACAAACTCAGTTTTCAAAACTTAACAACTTTTATACTTCCGCTGCAAATTATAGTTTTGTCTGAAAGAGCAAACAAACGATGGTTTTACGAATGAGTATAACGATATATTCTTTTAAATAAAGTGTTAAGATGTCTTAAAAGGAAAAAACAAATTTTTAATTTTTCTTTGCAACATCTTCAGATTCGGCCATAACGTCTAGGTTAGGTTTGAGGTGTTACATTTAGTGGTATCAGAGCTAAGTTATAAAACTCAGGCTGTGAAATTTTAGGTTTAAAATTGTATTTGTAAAAGAGCTGGTTTTCAAGCAAAGTTTGTTTCTTTTTTAGTAAAGTATGTGGTACACCGAGTTTTCAGCGTCGATCCTGTAAGTACTTCTAAACTTAGAAATACTGTAGTTAGAAAACTCTGAATTTTCTAAGACTACACTGAGTTAGTTAGGGACTGAATCTCCTGAAAATTTTTGAAACTTCTGATAAATATTTGAAGCTAAAATACTTGCTAGTAAACAATGAAACTGATACATAAAATTTTGTAATGTAGATAAAATAGTGATTACGATAAGTGCTCGTGAAATGCATGGCCGTGGTACTCGTGGGCACGACGGGCACCTTAGAGGGATTGGATATGAGCAAGAAATCGATTACAGCAACTACTGAGATCGAGTCTCAAAACTGCTCGGTTAAAGACGATGCATTATCCCAAACCATGCTGAGAGTATTGGAGAGGGTCGCTGAACCCCATTCTGGTTCTGGAGCCATAGGTCAGTAACAAAACGACTCTGGTCTAATGGTATTTTTAGGGGCGTCACTAGAGTTGCCCTTACTGTGGCCGAATATTGGTTGAAGGCCACAGAAAGGATAATGAATGACATTGACTACACTCTTGAGCAAAAACTGAAGGATGTATCTTTGCTTTGCGATGACATGTACTAGTGGTGGTTATCGATTGAGGAAGGTACTTATTCGGATCAGATTAATTGAGAGTATTTTAAGACCATCTTCTAGAGGAAATATGTGGGGGCAAACTATATGGATGCTCGCAGACGTGAGTTTAAGAACCTCACTCACAGGGATAGGATAGTGACCTAGTATGAGGCCGAATTTCTGAGATTGAGCCACTATGCTCAAGGGATGGTGGCATCGAAATATGAAAAATGTGTTGCTTTGAAGATGGTCTGAAAGACAATCTGAGAGTCTTGGTAGCTCCACAAAGGGAGCGAGAGTTTGTCGTTTTGGTGGACAAGCCGAAGATTACTTAAAAGGTTAATCACGTTGAGCACCAGAATAGGGACAAAGAGAGGGTAAGAATAAAAGGGATTTAGAGCTCTCTAGTTCTATTCAGAGGCCTAAGAAATGGGCCAAACATGATGGGCCTTCTAGAGTGAGAGTTCTAGTTGCTCCTACTGTGGCTTAGTAGTGCAGTGACCGGGGTAAGCGCTATCCAAGTGAGTGTTAAACGAGGTCGGGAGCATGTCTGCGATATGGGTTGATGAAGCACCGTATTAGGGATTGTCCACAATGATCTGATCAAATGTAAGCTCTAGTTACGAGTTTTGTTCAGCCTTCTAGGGTAATTCAACAGCCGCCTAGGGGCCGTGGTCCGACTAGGGGTGATAATGGTATGGGTAGGGGATAGAGAACACCAAACAGAGGTGCTAATTAGACTGAGGTGAGGCAGCCTGTTCTAGTATATACTGCTTGATGCCATGAAGACAAAAACACCCCTGATGTCGTTACAAGTTCGTTCCTTATTTATGATGTTCCTTATATTACACTAATAAACATAGGGTTAATGCACTCCTACATAGTTAATTCTGTCTTCGATAACTTGGAGATTTCTATTGAGATTACTTCTGGTGAGATTTCTGTATTAAGGCCATTGGGCCAATCTGTTCGGGTAAATAGACTGTATAGGAATGTATCGTTGAAGGTACAAGAGGTTGTATTTTCTGCTAATTCGATGGAGCTACCGTTCAGAAAATTTGATTTGATTTTAGGTATGGACTGGCTTGTGGAGCATTGAGTTAGTTTAGATTATGCTACTAAGAAGGTAGTTCTGAGATTTAAGAATGATGTGGAAATGGTTGTGATCAACGAGCATCGGGATTACCTATCCAATGTAATCTCTGCTTTTGTGGCCTAAAAATTGGTTCGAAAAAAGTGTGAAGCGTACCTGGCCTATGTAAGTGGTTTGGCTTCTGTGGAATCTTCTATTGAAAACATAGAACATTTAAGGAATTTTTGGATGTTTTTCCTGATGAATTACTAGGTTTACCTTAGAACCAGAAAGTTAAGTTCAGCATTGAGCTTTTACCGGGTACAGCTCCGGTGTCCATCGCTCCTTACCATATGAGACCGAAGGGGCTTATGGAGCTAAAGGCTCAACTTCAAGAGCTTTTGGATCGTGGTTTCATCCATCTTAATGTGTCTCCGTGGGGGGCACCGTTTTATTCGTAAAGAAAAAGTATGGTACCATGAGAATATGCATCGGCTACCAACAGTTGAATAAGCTAACTGTGAAGAATAAGAACCCACTTTCGATGATCAACGACCTGTTTGATCAGTTTCATTGGGCCTCGGTATTCTTTAAGATAGATCTCCATTCTGGGCATTATAAGCTTAGGGTTAAGGAAGTTAATATTCATAAGATGACTTTTAGGACTCGTTGTGGGCATTACGAGTTCCTAGTCATGCCCTTTGATTTAATGAATGCTCCGTCTACATTCATGGATCTGATAAATTGGGTCTTCCAACCATATTTGGATCATTTCATCGTGGTTTTCATCAACAACATTCTGGTGTACTCTAAGACCGAAGATGACCATGATGATCATCTTAGAGTAGTTCTTCAGATACTTCGAGAGAAACAACTCTACGCTAAGTTGAGCAAGTGTGAGTTTTGGTTAAGGGAAGTAACTTTTCTAGGGCATGTGGTTTCTGCTGAAGGGATCCGAGTTGATATTGGAAAGATTAAAGCTGTACTTGGTTGGAAATAGCCTAAAAATGTTTCAGAGATTTGCAGTTTTCTAGGTCTTTCAGGTTTTTACCGGAGGTTTGTTAAGGGGTTCTCATTAATTGCAGCTCATCTGACTAAGCTTTTTTGTAAGAACGCTCCTTTTGTCTAGACTGGTGAGCAATAATCGAGCTTTGAGAAGCTCAAGTCTATTTTGACTCAGGCTCTTGTTCTGATACAGCCTGAATCTAGTAAGGAGTTTGTGGTTTATAGTGATGCATCACATGTCGATTTGGGATGTGTTATTATGCAAGATGGCAAGGTTGTGGCTTATCCATCTCGACAACTTAAGTCACATGAGGGAAATTATTCAACGCACGACCTCGAGTTCGCTACAGAGGTTTTTGCCTTAAAGATTTGGAAGAACTATCTGTATGGTGAAAGGTGGATCATCTATACCGATCACAAGAGCCTTAAGTACCTCTTTACTCAAAAAGAGTTGAACTTCAAGCACCGTAGATAGATTGAGCTGCTTAAGGATTACGACTGCACGATAGAGTATTATCTCAGTAAGGCCAATGTGATAGCCGATGCTTTTACTCGTAGAGCGATGACTGATTTGAAGGTGATGTTTGCTCACCTAAGCCTGTTTGTTTATGAGAGTCTGTTAACTAAGTTGCAAGTTCAGCCGACTTAGACTGATCAGATTCAAGATAAACAGTTAGGAGATGATTCTCTAGTTCTGCGTTTCTGTCAAGTAGAGAGTGGTAGTACATCTGACCTTGGGCTGAATAGTGATGGGGTTTTATGTTTTTGATGACGGGTTTGTGTACCGAATGACTCTGATTTGAGACAGTCTATTCTGAAAGAAAAGCATATTAGTCCTTATGCTATGAATCTTGGTGGAAATAAGATGTATTGAAATCTTTGTGAACTATATCGGTGGCCGAATTTGAAACAAGAGGTAATAGATTTTGTTTCTAGGTGTTTGACGTGCCAGCAAGTTAAAGCTAATCATCAGTTACTTTTGGGTTTACTTTAGCCTTTTAAGATTCCCATATGGAAATAAGAACGTGTGACTATGGACTTTGTTAGTGGGTTGCCCTTAACTCCTACAAAAAAGGATTCTGTATGGGTCATCGTGGATCGGTTGACCAAGTCCGCCCACTTCATTCTGGTTTAGACATTATTCTCTTCAAAAATTGGCCAAGCTATACTTTCTGAGATTGTAAGACTTTATGGGGTTTTGATTTCGATAATTTCAAATAAAGATCCTCGCTTCACGTCTCAGTTTTGGAAGAAACTTTATGAAGCTTTAGGTTCAAGATTGGATTTCAGTACTATGTTCCATCCTTAGACTAATAGTCAATCTGAGAAGGTGATTCAAATACTGGAGGATATGCTTCGGGGTTATGTGGTTGATTTTTGAGGTAGTTGGGAGGATTTCCTACCGTTAGCTGAGTTCGACTATAATAATAGTTTTCAGTCCAGTATTCAAATGGTACCTTACGAGGCTCTGTATGGTTGTAAGTGTCGTACTCCATTATGTTGGACTAGGCTGGGTGAACGTCGAGTTTTGAGTCCTGAATTGGTTTCCGAGACTAAAGACAAAGTTAGATTGATTTGAGATCATCTTAAGGCAGCTTCTGATAGATAGAAGCCCTATGCAGATCTGAAAATGAGGGACATTGAGTACTTCGTGGGTGATTTTGTATTTCTTAAAGTATCTCCATGGAAGAAGGTTCTACGGTTTGGACGTAAAGGCAAGTTAAGCCCTAGGTTCATTTGGCCGTATCAAACTCTAAAGCGTGTGGGACCGGTTACTTATTAGTTGGAGTTACCTCTAAAGTTAGACCGTACCCATGATGTATTTCACGTCTCTATGTTTAGGTGGTATATCGGTTTGACCCATCTCACGTTTCTATTAAGGAGATTGAAGTTAAAACAGATTTGACATTTGAGGAAGAATCGATTCAGATTCTGAATTGAGATGTAAAAATTCTGAAGAGAAAGTCTATTCTGTTAGTTAAGGTTCTGTGGCTGAATCATGACACTAAAGAATCCACGTGGGAACCTAAGGACTTGATCCATCAACAGTATCCGCATCTGTTTGAATTAGGTAATTTCGAGGTCGAAATTTCTTTTAGGGGGTAGAGTTGTAACGCCTTGATTTATTTAGCTTTATTTTTATGAATTCTGTTTTAAATGAGTATCTACTTTAGTGGCTAAGTGTTCTGATTGTATGTTTGAGGTCTTGGGTTCAAGTCCTATTGTTGGAAAATTATGTTATTTTTTATCCTAGCCTTACCATTATTGGGTGGGCTTATGTTAATTTTCGGTCAACTCATATCAGAATGAGCTTTCTGATTCAAGCGGCAAGGTGTTAGCTTACCTTAAGGTCTTGTGTCTGAACCCCCATGTGAACGAATGATGTTATTTTTGCTTCTGTGAGTGTGTGACCGGTTCTGTAGTAGAAGTTTAGTGGGGTTGAAAGTCTGTGATGGTAGTTAAAAGTTAGTAGGTCAGTTTATTGGGATAATGGGGTGTTTGGATATTCTTTGATTTGATTTTTGTTTTTCCTTTCTTAAATTTTCTTTTCCAACGTTAGTTTCTTCTCTCCCTCTTTTTTTCCTTTGCAATTTCTTTTTTTTTTCCTTTTTCTCTCTATTTTGTTCAACAAATCAATTATTCTAATCGTTGGGGTTCTGTATTCCAATTATACCTCGTTTGTTTTGGTAAGTTTGTAAGTTCGTTTGGTTTGGTTTTCTTTCCTTTTAAATTGGCATAATGGTGTAGTTAGGGAAGTTAATATTCTGCGAATGTGTGTCGCATAGGAGAAGACTGTGAAGTAGTGAATTATGCTCCAACGACTTAATCTGTGATAGTGGTTGTTTTCGTCGGCGGTAAGTTTGTGTGCGTTGTTCAAATTTTTATTGTTGAATTTGTAAATTATTTGTTAAAATAGTGTTTGTGATACTATTTTTAGGTTCTAGAGGTTTCAGGATTGCTTTCACATCAAAATTGAGCCAGGTGTGTAACGAAAACACGAGAAACCATTGGTCGACAAAAGCAAAAAATTTGGCCTATCAATGCCACACGGGCTTGTGGTAGGCTGTGTGTGACACACAATCATATAACGGGTGTGTATGTGGCAGTGTAGGTTACACGGCCTAAGCCGATTTGGGCGTGTGGGCCCACATACGGGCATATGGGCCCAAATTTTAGAATTTTTTCCCTAGGGCCGCATACGTTGTTCTGATCGACTGTAGGCCTTCCATAGAGTCGGTATGGGCAAAATAAGCCCTTAAGCATGAAACTTGTTACTCTGTTAGACTTAAAATAGCTTAAATAATATTTATATGAGATTGACGAGATATGGTATGTTTAATCTAATTTATCACACCTATGCGTGTATGATGTCTATTATGTATAAGCATGCATATTATTTGTTATTTTGTCTATCTGTATTTGTGTATGGGGCGGGTTATGTATATGTAGAGGAAGTATTTTGTGAGGCGATATTTCACCAATATACTGGTAGCATGGCTATGATTTATTCTGATAAATGTCGTATGGACACTATGTGGTGTGTAGGGCTAGGTGGGTGTTTTATACCCCATATGGTGTGTTGGGATGGTCGAAGTTGGTGTGTAGAGGATAGGGGTCGAACTATGCATATTGGATTCTGTATGTTTCTGTCGATAATCTGATTTTGTAAAGAATTTAAGTCTGTATGTATTCTGCTATGCAATAAAATATGTATTTATGTTTCCGTTGAGTTACACACTGAGTTTTTTAAAACTCACACCCGTTTGTCTGTTCTGTTCAGGTAAACCTCAGGCATAGGCGGGTTGGTGCGACGGAGGCTCAGTTGTGACAACTAGTTTGTAAACTATATTTACTTAATAGTTTATTTGATTTTCTAGTTTTCTTTTGAGAGGTTTTTTAATTTTGGGACTCTTTGGACTTTTTGGTTTCATTTTTGGATTTGAGTTTGATTTAAGTTTCTTGCGACGCTCAACAAAATAATTTACAAAAACAACGGTTTTACGCAAACAAACATTTTTGAGAACACAAACTCAGTTTTCAAAACTTAACGACTTCTATACTTCCGCTGCAACTTATCGTTTTGTCTGAAAGAGTAAACAAACAATGGTTTTACAAATGAGTATAACAACATATTCTTTTAAGTAAAGAGGTATGATGTTTTTAAAGGAAAAAACGAATTTTTAATTTTTCTTCGTAACATTTCCAAATTCGACCATAATGTCTAGGCCGGGTTTGGGGTGTTACACAAAGTTTCATAAACTAGATACATGAAATAACATACACAAATTAACGTTTATTATTTTTACCCTAAACCTAACTAATTTCTAGATGCTTGTCATTCATTGAACATTTAATTGGCTAGTTCCATCCTTCAAGTAGCCCATGCATCCGATGGATGAATATTTACTATATTTGATTCATCGTCATCTATCACATTACTAGGTAATCCTTCTCCCAACTTCGTTTCAATAGGATCAAGACTCATATAGGTTTGAATAAAATTATGAAGCAAACAACATGCAATAATGATTCTATTGTGCACCCTCACATGATAGAATGATGGACTCCGAAGTATTCCCCATCCAAGTTTTAATAACTCAAAGCATCTTTCAATAACATTACATGCTGAAGCATGTTTCATATTAAAAATTCTTTCGGAGTACTTGCTGGTAACCCTAACGCCACTCATTCAAATGATATCTTTATTCTCTAAAAGGCGCAATCCCTTACAGTTTGTATATCCAACATCAACTAGATAATAAAAACATAAAAAAACTATTTATCATGGTTAATTTCCCAAAAAAGTATGATCTTAAAAATTAATTCAAATTCCTCCAATTTTGCACTTTACCATCAGGAACTTTTAGTCCATGTCTCCTACTAATGGCATCTCGAAGAACCCGTCCATCAGCAACAGAACCTTCCCAACCAGGACGAACATAAACAAAATGCATATCAGGTGTACAAACACCTAACATATTTGTTGCTATGTCACCTTTTCACGTTCGATATCTAGATTTATCAACTGTTGGAACCCTAATCTTAATGTGAGTTCTATCTAAAACACCTAAGCAATTCTACAACACATGTATAAAACCTTAGGTTAGGACACTATATTTAAATCTAAATCAATTAAATTATATACGAGCTATATATGAAATTCACTCCAATACCTTGAACCATTTCCACATTGGGTCCGTAGAATTAGTTGTAATTGGCTCTGCCTTTTTAAATAACACATCTTGTAAGCGTATGACAACATTTAAAATATTGTGAAATGATTTGCTAACGATTTCTCTGAACCTATTAAAGTGATGCTTGATAACTAGGTTTTAAGGTGATGAGAAATGATATGTAAGAACATTACCATTTGCTCATCAAGAAGCATGTTTCTTGACGACTTCAGTCCTCCTAAAGTTTGTAACATCTCACATAGTTTAAAAAAAGTAACTTTATTCATCTTAACTTCTTCAATAAAGGTCTCGTCACTAGCATGTACAAATCTTTTCACATAATCTCATTTTGCATAAAAATCTAAAATATATTATTTAATCCTTGGTCTATAAGTATATAGGCTATGGATGACACCTAATGTAACTAAGAACTAACTCGCAACTATACATATTTGCAACCATACTATCAATGTAAGACCAATTCTTTTACACCTCTCACTTTGTACTATTAAAGACAGACGAGTCATTACTGCAAGATATTAAAGTGTTACATATCTTCAAATCATAGTAAAATGGTCACATTTCTCCAATAGTAATTTCAATAACAGTAAAATAAAATGAAAGAATTTAATTATCAAAGAACTTACAGTGATTCAATGAATACAAGATGCTCAATTGTGGGTGGAAGAAGCAATCAAGCAAGCCAAAGAAGAATAAGAAGCAATACTACACTGTCAAAGAAAAATGAACAATACATATTAAGAATATTTGCAAAGCAAAAACTAGAAATTACAACTATCTTTGCAAGTAAAAAACTTAAAATTTATTTCTTTATCAATCACCCAAAATAGAAAAAAGAAAAGAAAAGAATGTGTTTTTGTGGATTTGATTAATTGATGACTGATGCTTAAGAATAATTTTTTAAAAAAATTAATATTTAATACATCCACATCCAAATTACATAATTTCCAGATTTACAAAAATATACATATATTATATGAATTTTTTTTAAAAATTTGATCTTTAATTTACCTTTAAAAAGCTTGTATTCATCCTCACATTGTAATTAACTAATATTGTATTTGAATTAATAATTGTGAATAGAAAAAGATATATTATTTTGTTTGAATAGTTAAAATTAGTAAGATGAAAGAAATAATATAAATTTAATAATTTTTGTGAGAAAAGAAAAGAAATAATTGAATATATTAAATTTTTTATAAGTTACATATTGAATAGTTAAATAAAAAGGGCTTAACTTTCTAAACATAGCATTTCACTTGAACTAAAAAAATATTTAAATAAGGTCTTATTTTCTTTTATTTTGTATTAACTCAATTCGTTTATAGGTATACAATGTGTTAAATATCTTAAAAATTATGTATTTTAAAATATTCGATTATTATTATTTAAATAAAATATAAAACTCCATATATATTACATTCTTACCATAACTTGATTTGTTTTTAGCATTTTACTTTTTTTTTTGTTTCGTTTGTTGAGATAGTTTTTATATTTGAATAAAAGAAGTTCAACTCTCTTATTAAAAGTAATGAATTCACATGCAATTCTGGTATTTTTATTATTAATTTTAAAATTTTAGTTTAAAAATATATTAAATTAAATACACCAGATTAAAAATTGTATATAAAGTTTTTTTTTTGAAATAAAATATGTTCGTAGTGTTAATTATGATTTTTAATCAAACAATATAAGTAATATAAAACATTATTTAAACACCAAAATTAAATATAACATAAAGTAAAAATATCAAAAATAAAAATAGTTTTAAAATATATTAAAAGATTAAAATAATTTTAAACGAAATATATCAAAAATAAAAACATATCGAAAATTAAATATAACCAAAATGTTCTTGTTTAAAGTAAAAAGATTAAATTCGAATTGTAAATGTAGTTTCACACACACACACATATATATATATTGCCTTTCCCGTATTACTAAAAAAGAGTAATGATATATTCATTCCGATGGAGATATTTGTTTATGTCCCTTTTCCTTGTTCATTCTTTTCTGTCAGTCTACAAGGGTGAGCTACTCTTTACCTTAGCAGCCTCCTTTTTCATTAACAAATTTCATCTTTCCAAAGTTGAACACATAACCAACTTATAACAAAGACATTGGGAGGGTATTGTCACTTGAGCACACCCTTGAGGATATTTTTCCTCTTCGTGTTGCTACCTTCAACCATTCCTTTAGCTAAAACACACAAACCATTCCATTATTTCAAGAGGATACACATTTAACACATAATGGTTTCAACTTAAAGCATTGCATGGTTATTTTATACATATAAACATCTAAATACGCGGTTGAGAGGAGGACTTTTCCTTTCTCAAAATTTAACATGCGGTAGCTCAATTCGAACAACAAAGAAAATGAGCAGAAATAAGAAATTCTCCTAAATATTTTCGTCTTTCTCCCTTCTTCTTTTTTCACTGTCCCCCTTTAAGCAACCCAAGAACTTTCCTAGAACCCTTTCTGAATCCCAAATTCACATACAAGACAAATCATATGAAGTTACTAGAACATTTGATGTAACTTGTTTTTTCAAGACCCAAATCATATGAAATATATATGGGAGTTTCATATGTTATGAAACATGCATCTGCCAAGAAATTGATATCCTTGCAATAAGGAAAAATTTCACAATCACAAAAGTATACTACACTTGTAAATATATTTTAAGTTAAGTTATCCTAGCCTAAAATAAAAAAAAACCAAAACCTAGATATTTTAAAACTTAAAATCAACCCAATGATCATTTCCAACTAAAAAATCCAAATAAAAAAAAAACTTAACAAAAAACCAAAGGCAAAATGCATTAGTTGATGAACAAAAATTGAAAAAATTCTAAATTGTTACTACTCTCACTACTCCTTCAACTCTTCACCGTTTATCATAAAAATGAATGGAAAACACAAAACCAATAAAACTAAAAATGAACACATAACATTACATAAGGTTGAACAATTAAAGCATACTCATCTAGCATATGGCTAAACTAAAATGACTCAAACAAGTAGTGCAAACACGCAACAATGATAAAACATGGAAAAAAATACAATTTAGGAAATGGTTTAAGGTATATCACACTAGAAATGTAAGTTTCGTAAGGTTACATGGTCAAAAAGCGAACAACAATGGTATTAAACAACAACAACCCTTGCTGTTAATAGTAATAATATATTATCAAAATATACATGTATAAACTAAAATTGAGACACCGTTGGAAACACGATGCTAAAGAAGAGTAACTCTCATAAGCATAACAACCATTTAAATAGGGATTAATCAAACAATTAAGAAGCATTAAGAAGCAAAAAGTTTCCTTTAATCATATATAGGCTTTATTAGTAAATTGGCCCTTGATATCAGTCAATAAGAACATGACAAGCAGCATATTCTTTATTGGATACCATACACTTTGGGGGTAAAATGAGACAAAATTGGTAGTTTAGTTTAAAAAACTAATATGAGAGTTGGAGTATAGTTCAAGGGCCAATTTACTAATAAATCCTATTATATATATACACATTACATACATTGATCATAGTCGAATTCAAGAAGCAATATTACATAATCCATTTTCCGGCTTCAAAAACCAAGAATCCCCCTTATCAACTTTCTTACAACTACTGCTTGTATAAACTGAATGCCCAACAACCATTGCAAGATTCTTAAGCTTGGCATTCAGATAGTAATTACTGAAGTTTCCTATCATTTCTAAAAAACATGTACTCTTGATATTTTCGGCTTATTTTATCTTTAATAAATATTTCGGAAGAATTGATCATATAACTTGATCAAAAACATGTACTCTTGATATTTTCAACTTATTTTAAATGTACTTTAGCCAAATTTTTATTGAGGATATAGAGTAGAAGTTTATTTTTAACTAAAGAGTTTTACAACAAAATATCTAAGAGAACAATCCAAGAAAGTGAGTTTACGTATCACACATACTTAATTAATACCAAAATTTTTATTGAAGGTTAATTTGAATTGTACTTTGTGAATTGTAAGGCTGGGTTCAAGCTCACTAAGAGCCATATGGTAGCAAGAGTCCAGCTTAAAATGAAGCCTATAGGGTGAAAATAACAACATAAGAGGCTCATGACTCTCATCACTAAGACAACTAATCATAGTAAATATAAATTATTATTACTGGTAATAAAAGAAACTCAAAACTAGACAATAGAAGAAAGATATGATAGAAAACAGTGAAATCCATAAGCCATTCACCACAGAGCATTTTGTAAATGATTAGAACTAAATTATTGTCATTAAAGAGCAAGGCTTGCATAGATGGCTAGACTAGAGTACACTGCTTGAAAAATAAAAGAAGAAAAGCAGTTAAATAGGCAATAGCTTCAAGTTCTATCAAATTCATGTTTTTAGTCTCAAATTCATGGTGTTTGATTTTCTCTCAGATAGTATTGTCTAAGTTCTTTATTAAGTTCTATAAACAGTTGAGTTGTTTAGGCGGTGATTGTATAACTCTCTATAGAAGTAGAAGCAGAACCACTCGAACCAACTAAATACTATACCAGACATCTTTTTGGAAAAATGCCAATAAAACAATTAGAAAGAGTTAAGAAAAAATGTTACCTCTCTTAAGCGAGCTAGATTGCGACCATTCTCCCCATAAACAAAGTCAATAACATTCTCAGGAACTTTAATCTCTACAGTTGTATTTGTCACAACGGTAGATTTGTTTCCACTGCAAACATGGGTACATTAGTTATGAGAAACTGTCCGAAAGCGTTACTTCCCATTCCCCACTCCCAATTATATTTGGCCCCATATAACACCATTAAAGTTCAACAATATAAAACCAGCATCAATCTTCAAAATTATATAGGATATACTAAATTGATTTCGTATAATAACAAGATAAGATCTTGAGAATTTAATGTATTTAATTTAGATGGTTTACCATTACTGAAAAGAAACCTATTATTTCTACTAATTTAACGAAAAAAATAGAAAAAAAAAGGAAATCAAAATGGGAGAAAAAATAATTACAGGCAGATGAATCAATTGCAAATCTGGGAAAATCTTTGGCATATTAGAGATTTAGATGGAGACGGAGATAACCCTTTTGGTAAAACATAGATTTGCCATTTCCATTTTCAAGACTTTGAACTAGTCTTGTTAGGGTTACTAAAAGAGGCAGAGGAAATTGAAAGGAATAACAAAAAAGATAAAGGTTTATCTGAGGGAGGATTGCTACTGGTAGGAGACAAAGGAAGCAAAGGAGGTAAGGATTGAGATCAGGTTGAGTAAGAGCTTTTTGAGGTGAGAAAATCGGAGGATAAAATGGAAACGGGACTTATATTAATTGCGTATTTAGTGGTGATGAAACGGAATAAGAATGCCTCCTATTCCATGCTTAAACACATAATAGAATAGGCCCGTAATAGGCATTCTATTGAACCAAACTATGGTTTCTGGTAGGCCCACAAAATTGGATTGTAACCAAACATGCCCCTAATATTTTAAAATTTTAGTTAAAACGTTGAATGGGGTAGGTACGGTGACTTAGCAGTAGCCATCTTATTTTTGTTTGGTTCTTTCCTTTAAGGGAATGCCCCGTTTTCCCTCCAATGTGCCCCGTGAAAATAATTCAAATCCTAACCTTCCCGAGTTCCTCAAATCCAGTCTCTACCGTTTCGGCCACGCTCCGCTGAGTCCTCTCCCCAACATAGAGCAATGCTCTCAAGATCCACTGCATCCCAGCTTATCTACGCCGCTGCCGGCGACGACGACGACGACGATTTTCAAATTCCCCCAACTCAAACCCTTTCAGCTTCCCTAAAACCTACCTCACACAAAACCCCCCTTAAACCTTCCAACACTCCCCACCCTCCTTTCAAGAAACGCAAGCACTCCGCTAACCCTGGGAAAGAAAACGCCGTCGTTTCCGCCATTCCAGCAACTCGATCCGATGATCTCCCCGATCTTCACGATATTTGCGGCTTGGATTTAATACCTTCCAGCATCGATTCTAGTTTTGATTCAACCTCTGCTCAAAATAAGGAATCTGATACTGGAAAATGTGACGAGAAGAAAATGGAGTCATTGGAATTGACTAAAGGTTATATGTGTAATTCAGTAGAGTGGAGATTGATAAGGCCGATATCAGAATTAAGCGAGGGATTCCGTGAAGTTTGCGAGGAAGATGAGGAGCTTGATGAGTTACTTAAGCTATGCGATGAGGTGGAAGAAAAAGAAGAAGAAGTGTCTCGAGAAGAAGAAGAAGACAATGGAGTTGAAAATGAAAGAAATGGTGAAGACAAAGGTTCAGTTCCGTGTCCGCTTTGTGGGGTTGATATTACGAATTTGAATGAAGAGCAGCGGCTAGTTCACACCAATGGTTGTCTCGACAAGGTGGAGAATCCGCCTCCAAGAGTAAGTTCAATATTCATCTTCCTATGGTATAGTAATGCTTATTTGCTCTTCTTTGTGGTAATTGGCTTCCTGTTGTACATGTGATTATTCGTAGGTTGTTGTTCATTCTAGTGTTGACAGTGAGCTTCATAGCTTTCCTGAGGTTGTAGATGGTCCCCTTTCGTCTCCTCGACAAGTTGTTGATGTCTCCCCTGTTGTTAATTGGTTAAGTGGTCTTGGTTTAGCAAAATATGCCGCAGCTTTTGTCCGAGAAGAGGTTGATTGGGACACTCTAAAGTGGTTGACCGAAGAGGTATGCTGCTTAGACTGTCTCTTGGATACTCGTATTGAGTATAGTACTTCCATATGTTTTACGGCTCTGGAAAACTTTCATTATTCTCCTCTTACTTAGCTTTTCAAGTTTGATATCTGCATAAGCATATAATAGAAAAATTAAGAACAGGCATAGGGTCCAATATGCCATCACCCGGGAATAGGAAATGGTTTAGGAATGTGGATATCACCAGAATTTTTGTGGATCGGAAATTATCATTGTGGTAATTTAACAAAGAGATTATTGTTACAAAACTATTTGCGATAAGCATGAGAAGTTGCTAAAATATGAAATTTATGACTAGAAATTTCGTACTGTGCTAAAATCACGGAAGCTAGTTAATTATTTCTGAATAATATGAAGCCATCTTTCTTGTAGGTCCCAGATTGTCGTACTGTTGTAGTGTTGGCTGTTGTTTCATAGATGTTTCTTTTTCCTATTATTTCATATAAGTTTCACATGCCAGAGCTTGTTTCACTGGATGAAGCTCCCTTCTCCTCGTTTTTCTTCTTTTTGCAGGATTTGTTCAGCATAGGTGTTACTGCACTTGGCCCTAGGAAGAAGATTGTGCATGCTCTTAGTGAACTCAGAAAAGAAGGCTTACGTGCAGCTGAGCCACATATGGATCATCCCAGACATGAAAAAGGATCAGCCAAAAGCAACAAAAGAAAGATGCAAACCGAGCTTTCTAATGTTGCAGACGATGAAACTACTAAACCAGCTGTAAACAAGTTAATTACAGATTATTTTCCTGGCTACGTTTCTGATAGGAAGAAAGTTTGCACTCCAACAAGAGGACAGGATAGGTCTGACAAAGGACAATCAAGTTCTGGTCGAAGACCTGTGCAGAAAAATAATGTTAAAAATGGAAAACTAAAAGACATTCCTTCATGGTGTTGCATTCCTGGGACACCATTTCGAGTGGTAATGGGCCGTATCTGTTAATAACAATAACTTTCAGCTAATGCTTCTTAATAGCAAATAATTCTACCAGCAGCATGAGCTATTATTTCTCTTTATTCCACTGTTTTGCAAGCACCTTATATGTTTCATGGTTTCTTATGTATTGGCACTTATTAAGTACAGCTGTAATTATATATTTCCTTTTATGGATCTATTTGATACCTAACTGAACCAGGCTTTAGAAGATAAAATTAGTACTTTTCTCTAACATATTTTGGTACCTATGCTTTTTTGGTGTTTCTTAAGTTTATTCTAATTTACATTTTCAGGATGCTTTCAAATACCTTAGAGGAGATTGTTCCCACTGGTTTCTCACGCACTTCCATATGGACCGTAAGTTCAATAACAATTTTCTCATTCAGTATATTCTCAAATACATAGCAGGATGCTATTCGAGTGGTAGGATAGGGTGCTTAGCTTCCAACATATCCTTTTTTTGCAATATCTTTACTCAAATATGATGAATAGCATGCTTAAGTGGCTTTCGATGTTTTACAATTTTGTTTTATGTAGTATGATGCACGCAATTCTTCTGGTGGTCATTTATTTTTGGTCTTTTCAAACTTTTATATTGAGATAGCCAGCTTTGTTTTTTCATATAAATTCCCATCAGAGACCTGCCAACTAAAATTGAATTTATAATAGTTTCAGACCTGCAGCGATAAGAACTTTATTCTTATATTCTGTGTTTATTTTTATGTCTTCTTTTATATTATCATTTCTGTAATAACAAACAATGCAAGTCTCTAAGTGACACCCAATTAAACTCTTGGGGTAGACTGACCTGCTATAGTATATTTTTTTGTAAACGAGTCAAATTCGTTACTGATGTGAAAGTTAACTGAAGAGAATCTTTTCCATAATGATTTACCTTTCACTGTTGTATATTGGCTTTGATGTGCGGACAGATCCATGATTATTCTGTTCTGTTTTTATATTTGACAGTGCGGCAAGTCCATTACCCTGAATTGGGTTATATTGCTATACTGTTTTATTCTTTGTTCCATGCATAATGATCTGGTAGCAGTTTGGGCCCAGAATCGATCATATGTGGGAACAGTAATTTAGAGACACTGTTCCTATGGTCCTAAATAATAGCTTGTGATATTGCATTCGGTTATGCTTTTACATCCTTTGCCCTCTTCCATCATTGAATCCAAGTAGGTCCACAAGCATTTGATACCTTCTTGCAGAGGCACTCTGCAATTGCACGTTTAGCCTGACTGTCTGTGAAAATTTAGTAGTTGAATTATTGGTTCATACTCATCTGCTTTCGTTTTCCTTAGCAGATTATCAAGGTTTAACAAAGTCTTTTAGTCATGGTAAAATTTACTGCTCCTCAATCACAGCACGGCTTGTAAACTTGAAGCTTGGAATCCCATGGGCAATGTTGCAAGTTTTACCCCTCAATGAAAAGATCAATATTTCTGGAATTTACATAACATGCTTGGATGCAAATCACTGCCCAGGATCCATCATGATACTCTTTGAACCGCCTAACGGTAAGGTGTGGTCTTCACTGAATTCTCAGACACTCTATCATCATTTTGCATGTGATTTTTCTTCTCTTTCCTCTCAAAACTAACTCTGTTTTGTTATATGTTCAGGCTATTCTCCACACAGGAGATTTTCGCTATAGTGAGGAAATGGGAGGCCTGTCTCTTTTGCATGCTTGTCCTATACATACTCTCATCCTTGATACAACTTACTGTAATCCTCAGGTTAGGCTTCGTGTCAATAATTCCATTGCATTCAAACAATAGTTGGTTTCACTTATATGTTTGGTATTTATAAGCTGGCTGCACTAATCTTGGCGATTATTTCATAATTTTTTGTTTGAGATTTGTTTCTGTTCTGTAGAACAAATAATGTATGTATTAACTTATGGCGGTCTCGTCATTAAGTTCTTTATGCCAACATAATCTCATTTAGTTCTTTATGTCTAGAGTTGACATGATTATAAATAGAATCTTCGAATGCAAGATTTTATATTTAAAACGTTTTTCTTTAACTTTCCACAGAATAGATTTCTCCTTATGTAATTTAAAAGTACACTTTGTATAATTGTATAGTTTAGTCATCCACAACTAAATGAAATTTATTCTTATGCCATGATGTCTATCAGTATGACTTCCCGAAGCAAGTAGCTGTTATACAGTTTGTCATTGAGGCAATCCAAGCAGAGGCGTTCAATCCTAAGACACTTTTTCTAATTGGCAGCTATACAATTGGTAGAGTTTCCACTATCTTTTCTTTGAATTGCTCTAATACATGCTTCCCCTCTGGTGGATATATATTGAAGAGAAACAAAAAGCTGCCATGATTTTTGTTATGTTCATTAAACGTTATAGTTAAAAGTTGTAACTTTCTTAAGCCTTCTCTTCCAAAGAGATTTCCAATCTAAATTTGATTTTAATATTTTTAAGTAAAGGTCTGCACTTATAACTGTTTCCGCTTATATAAGACAGGAAAGGAAAGGCTATTCTTGGAGGTTGCACGTGTCCTTCGTCGAAAGGTTTACATCACTGCAGCAAAGCTCCGTCTATTGGAATGCTTGGGGTTCTCCGAGGAAGACATGCAGTGGTTCACATCTAATGATCAGGAAAGCCAGATCCATGTTGTCCCTATGTGGACACTTGCAAGCTTCAAACGACTGAAACATATATCTAATCATTATGCGGTGAGGAACATGCAATATTTTACCTTATTCTTTTCTTTCATAAGATAAATATACATCAATGAACAATGAGTTTGCTATACCCTGAGAAATACTTCATTGAAAATAAGTAGTGTAAAAATCAACTTTCTGAAAAGCTGGATATGTTGAGATTGTCTTCTGTGAAATTAATATATGAAGTCATATTGTACTTTTAACTCAAAAGTAGGAAAGGTGAAGAAGATGGATCAGATTCTATGACCCACTTAAGATTAGCATAAATGAACTATTTGTGACATGGTTTAATACTCCTTGTACTTACTTAGTTTCTCATTGTCAGCGTCGCATTTATTAGGAAATGAAATTAGAAGATTAGTAGTATAGATCTTTCTTTTGAAAGACACATTATAGATTCTTAATGTATTTCGTTACCACGTAGAGGGAATTTGTGATATCCTCTTTACTCGGAGAATGTCATCTATTTTATTCTAAATAATCTTACTAGTATAGTTGTTTTCAGAGAATGTCAAGTGGTGCTGCAACTACATAAACATGCTATACATTTTCAATTTTGTTTGAAGTCATTTTACCTTCAACGCTTTTATGTAGTATGTTTGTTTTTCTTTATACTAGTAATGTTTATGCATATGCAACTATTGATGGATCGTGGATATTTCTTCTTCTCAGCGTCGATTCAATCTAGTAGTTGCTTTCTCTCCCACGGGTTGGACCTTTGTTAAGGGAAAAAAGAAATCTCCAGGGAGAAGGTGGCAGCAGGGTACCATCATAAGGTATTTCTCTCATCCATATCTGTTCTTAAAAGAAGTCTATTTCATCTTCCAAGCCCTAACCTGCTTGCTTTCTCTACTTGGAAAGAATATTCAATTAAAAAAAAATTGTTTATAAAAGAGGCTGCACTGGGGCATGTGTTTTATGTGACATTTGAGCAATTTGGAGGCTTTCAGGTATTAATTTAGGTTTTCAATGGGGTTTGATTTCAGCCTTAGGTTTAACCTAATTTTTCATGAGATATGTATGGAGTCACCTTTGTTAATGGACTAGGATGCGAATCTTAATTTTTAAAAGTTTTTCATATATTTAGAGTATCATACTTTTAACTCGTGTGATCATAAGATGTGTATCGGATATGAGTACTTTAGATAAAATGAATCTGAGCCAGACCAAATATAGGGTCTGATTAAAATTTTGAGAAAAGACTTACTGATGCTATTTTCCAGGTACGAAGTACCATATAGTGAGCATAGCAGCTTCACTGAGCTCAGAGAATTTGTGAAACTTGTATCTCCAGAAAACATAATACCAAGTGTAAATAACGAGGGACCAGATTCTGCTAAAGCAATGATATCCCATTTGCTACCTTGATTTGTTCTCTACTTGATCTCTCAAGTAGCAGCACTATATCTTTTGCTCTGGTTGCTGCAGTTGCAAGTTACAGAGATGGAATGGGTTGAACATCCGATTTCACCCTTGTGTTATTATTGGATTTCAAGGCATGGTTCAAGGTAAAGCTAATTTATTTCTTGAACTCATTAAATTGTAAACATTTAAGCATGTCATATAGTTTAAGAATCACACGCTTAAATGCAAGAATTGATTTGATTAAATAAATTATTATAAAAATAGAAAAAAATTAATCGCCAATTTAATTTGTCCATATTAATTCACAGGTTAATTAATCTATTCAAATTGATATCAACCGAATTTAGATTAAATTAATCTAACGGGTTGATTTGGCTTAATTTAAACAACATTGACTTAATGGCAGTAAAAGTTAGAAAACTCCCATCTCTGTTAAGATGGAATGATTGCATTGCATTGCATTGCCTGTTTTGATTTCTAATATGGATACCTATAAAATAAACAATTACCAACTGTGATTTATGGTATTTATACACTATGGGTAAGCTAACATTTATGTTCACTTTAAAATAAAATAGAGTTTATTTTATTTTTATCATTTGAATTTTTTTCAATTTAATTATTTTAATTAAAATAATTATGCGAATTAGTCAATTTCATTAAAATTTTTGTTAATCATTAATAGATTATGGTTTTCAATAATCTTCTCTCAATTGAAAACCTTGGCCTCCCATTTGTCTCGCCGATGCCATCGTTGCTTAAGCTTTAGAATCGTAGTTTGGCCTTTGATTACCTTTTTCGATCGTGCTCATTGCTAGAAAAGAGTGAGAATTGTTGATTTTGCTCTAACTTTTCCCTTTTCACTCTATTATCTTAAACCCTTCGAATTTACCCAAAACCTATTGTCTTTTTGATGAACAATTGACAAAATCAATGCTTTGAGAATGGATTTTTGGGAATCTTTGAGTGAGTACTGTTGTTCCTTTCAAATCCTTTAAATTTTTTAACTGATTCAATCAAGAACGAACTTGTTAGAAACAAGAGCTCATTAGAAAGTACCAAAATGACACTATTTTGGTCGAGAACATAAATCAATTCAATGGGGGAAACAGAAATGGAAACGGTGCGGAAAAGAGAAATGTTTTGGGAAAGAGAAGGGAATGATTTAATCGAGGTCTGGTTAGAGTTTATGGAGAGTAAAAAGAGGGATTTGCCTTGTGTGCCAGCGTAAAGAGTGGAATGGGAAAGACAGAAAGCGAATTGAAAGGTGGTTGGCAAGGAGGTTGAAGAGAGCCAAAGGCTCGACAATGATTCAAGACTTAGGCTTTGCTATTGGGGGAAAAAAGAATGGGATAGCAAAAGCAATGTTAATTAAGGGATATCGAAAAAGGTTACCATTGAAGTTACTTTAGGCTAAGCTTGGAAACAAAAAGGAGAGAATGATGACTAAATGACGGTGCTGGAGCTTAGGCAGTGGTGGAATCGGCGGCCCAAAGGGGAGGCCAGGATTTTTCGTTACTGATTAATTGAATTTTTAACGGTTGTGACTAATTCACACAATTATTTTAATTAAAATGATTAAATTGAAAAAAAAATTAAAGTAATTATGAATGTAGTTTACCTTATATTACATTACATTAGCTATTCATGATAGTTCTCAAAATGTATTAATAGTTTTATAAGTGCCCATTTGATTCAAAGAATATAAGATTATCTTATTTGAATTTTAAACATTACTTTGAATTACTAATTATGTATTTTCAATTTTGATGTGTTATAGTGTATCGCTTTAGGTATATATTTATATATATATATATTTATAGTTTAATTTTTAGTTATTAATAAATTATATGTATGCAAATATATCCATATAAATATATTTACATTCAAGTATAAGTTATAAAATTATTAATTTGTTTTAGTAATTTAATTTAATAATTATATTTTAACTTTAAATGTAATTATAAAAAATAAAAATATTTATAAAAAAAAATTTAAGTTTAAAGTATTAAATTTTTTTACTAACCGGTATAGATTAGTACGCATTAGTATTGATCAAAACGGATTAAAACACATTAAAATGCATTGAAATCTTCACTAAAATAAAACTTAAATTACTTGGTACAACTTGAAGATGGGCATGATATATACGGACACAATATTGACATAATAATTTTCAAACCATTTCTAATTGAATTGGCTCCATATTATTTCATATACCAACTTAATTTGGGGTTTATAATAGAATTATAATAGTAAAGAGATTATGCCTACTCAACTTGTTTTCAAACCTCCTTTTATGCCATTTTGTTGTGTTTAATAGCTAGTTTAACATTATTTTTGAAAAGTATTCTAAAAGAGAGTTTTTGAAAAATACTTTTAAGAAGTATAATTTAAGATTTAATGCATTTAACATAACTTTAAAATGTGTTGTAAAAAATTAAAATATTCGTTTTAGATATAATGTTGTAAAGTAAAAAGTAGCTAATTTAAATAACTTTTAAATTCGTTAATATTATGATGTATGAAATATAAAATTTAAATACTTTTGAGCAATTAATACAATTTTTTGTAAAATTTAATTTAAATATATAAATGATATTAAAGTCACATATAAACATAACTCTTATATATTAATATAAAATTCATAATTGATGGAATAATTGATTTAAATGCAAAGTATCATTAATTTATTGTATCTTTATTATTACTAATTTCTTTGTCATGTGTGTTACACATGGTTTTACGTGCTTTTTTAATCCATTAAATAATATATTTTATAATTTAAAAAACATATTTACTAATTAAATTAGAATTGATCTATTTTTATAATAAAAATCTAATAAATTTGAAAAACTATTGAGAGGATAAAGTAACATTTTAAAAGTAATGAAAAAAAGAAGAAGCAAAAACAACGTATAGTAAAATATCAAGTAATTAGATAAAATAATTTACCATTTGAATGAGAAAATTTTACTTACAAAGAATCATTACATTAATACTCCATTGCCTTTTACATGAAATTTCAAAACAAAATGGTAAAGAACATTAACTATTAGAATCAATAACAATAAAACTATTGAATATGAAATAATAATAACTAAACTTATCAAATAATATTGAAAACCATACCTTTTTTCGTTATGGAAACAGAATTCCAATAATTCTTTAGATGTTAGTTGAATGAAAATGCTTTGCTAATGCATATATTTATAGTTTTAAATATTAATTTTAATTGGTATATAATTGTAACACTAATTAAGTGATAATTAATTTAAGATAATAATGTAGTTTAATACAAATTTAAAGTATAATTAAGTGATAGTAACTATTTCTCTAATAATAAAAATATTATTAATAAAACAATTATAATTATTAATAATTTGTTATGAAATATCTCTTAGTTTTATATTGAAGATTTAATAAAAATATTATTAAATAAAATAATTATTATCATATTTAAAATAAAATAAAATAAAATAATTTTAATATTTAATTAAAAACTTGGATTTTTATTTATTTTTAATTATCTAATTATATTTAATGATTTTATAGATTTATAATTTTATTAATTAATAATATATTATACTATTTTTACGTAGAATTTCTAAAATATATACCCAAATTAATTAATTTCATATTAATATACTATCATATTAATTAATATTATTTTTATTATTATTACACAACAACACTAATGAATTATTTTTAATGTCAATTTAGCAATATAATTAACAATAAAAGATTTCCTCATCAGTTTAAAAATTTTCCAAACTCATGCTTATATATATATATATTACCAAGATACCTTGTTTGCATTATTATGGTATTGAAAAATATTCAACTTAAATTATAATAAAAATTATCAAAATTAATAATTTATGATAATTTATTGTTAATATTGTGATATATAAAATATAAATTTTAAATATTTTGAAGTAATTAATATAAATTATTTATAAATTTTATTTAAATTTATAAATTATATTTATGATTTATTATTAATAAAAAATATTTTATAATTTATCACCGAAACTAATTTTTGAAAAGTTGAAATCTTCTATAAGAAAAGGAAAGCAATAATTTTTTATTATCTATTTAGAGTTGTTATCACTTTTATTCACTTTAAATCTTTATCAATTATTTTTAAATGTAATGTGTGGAGTGTGCCCCGCATTTATCAGACGTTTTGCAAGCACTTAGAAAGACGAATGAGGATTCACCAAATAATAGGTAAAATAGAGGTGACGCCGCAACTATGACGTCCCAATGAGAAGTAATGTCACGTCTTGACGATGTGAAGAAGGACATCCCGACAAGTTGATAGCCAGTCATGACGTGGCGATGTGTTCCTTACTTAACTAGGTTTGTTCTCCTAGTTAAACTCTGTAATATTTTCCCAGTTAAACTTTGATTATTCCAGAAATATTTTAGTATGATTAGAACTCTAATCTAAGCCTATTTAAAGGGGTCATTGTATCTGTAATTTGACATGCCAATTAGAAAGGGCTTTTCTTAAGGGCAATAAGATATAGTCTTATATGAGTTTTGGTGAGAGTTTCATGGTAACTATGGAGAGAATTTTGTTCCTGAGTTAATACTTTGTTTTTGGGGTTTGGAAAATGTACTTTTGGTACATTTATGTTTATTTTCTTCGTATTGTACTTTTATTTGTTTACTTATTTAGTGAAAAGTCGAAGTCTCATTTACCCATGTTTTTCCCTCTTTGTGGGTTTTCCATGTAAAACATCTGTGTTCATTTCTCTCTACTTTTACTATCTTATTGTTTATATGGATCAATCCCCAACATCATGTGTGATCCAGTAAATTCATGAAAGCGTTTTATATTTTATTAGACATTCCATCACACACGTATATGTGCAGAAATCATATGTTTAGAATGCAAAAGTATAATTGAAAATAACATATAATAAATTATGAAACGTATGGTTTGAAAATTAATAGTAACAAATAATATAACTTATTTTAATTACGAAAGAGTATTTCTAAAATTTTCCTAATCAAGTTGGTGTTGGGTTAACTTGTGACACCAACTAGGTTAGGAACTTAAATAATAGCAAGTATAGATATATATAACTGATGAATGTAATAAATTATTCATATTAAAAACGTATAAAAAAATCAAACTGAAATTTGGTTAAGTAATAAATTTAAGATTCTAGTAATTTAATTGATGTGGATTCAAATCTTACCATATGCATATTTTTATTGATTTTTTTTGTTAAAGTAAAAAAATTAAAATACTCTCAAATAAAATAATTTATTTTTATTATAAAAATATATTTTAACGTAATTGAATAAATTTAATTAGATAGTTTGAAGAAATTTAATTTTAATAAAGTAGCTGAATAAAGTGGCATGTTGTAGCTGTAGGATAATTGTTGAATTTTTTTAATTAAAGTTTTGGATAAATATTTTGGGTTTTGAGCAGGTGCTGAAATTGGAGGTTTGGTCTGTTTGCTTTATAATTTGGGTTTTGAAAAATTTAATATTTAGATTTTTTTCCCCTTAAATTTGATTATTTATCTTTTGAAAAGAGTGAAATTTTTTTTAATCAAAATTTAACTAAAATATTCATTTTTTTAATGATATTGGCGTGATAACCGTGTGACATGATAGCAGTGATACCAACGACGAAGGTCGTCGACAATGATTTTAGCTAGGCTTTGTATTTTTGTTTTTTGAGGTTTGATTTTGGCGAAACCCAAGATACTTGCCTTTTTCTTAGAAAACCCAAATAATGCTTTGGAAAAAATATTGTAATTTGTTAATTATTTTATTTTCACTAAGATGGAACCATAGAAATTTTTGGCTAGTAAGAGTCGCTTTATTTTTCTGTTATGATTATAATATTCATAAATAATTGAATGTTGAATTAGTCGAGAAACATGTCCATGCATATATATGAATAATCATGTCATATAGTATAGAAAGAATGTCACTTGTACTTGTTTACATAATTTAATCATTTATGCTTGAAACCAGATTTAAAACCTTGCATTGTCTTTTAGACTATTGAATGGGAGAAAGTCTTTAAACAAGATCTATGACCTCCATCAATAGTTTTCGTATAATAGTATAATAATACTTTGAGTCGGTTTTACCCAAACCACACCTTATGGTAAGTATTAATAAATAGATTTCACTAGAGAAATTTTCTTTAAGAGGACAGCTAATCATATATATTACAAAATGAGACTATCCCACGACAAATCATATTAGAGTACATATTTATAATGAGTGCTGAGTTTATGGTTATACACTCAAGTTGAGTAACTTTTCTTGAAGTTGTACTTAAATTATAATAATGACCAAATGAGAAACAATTATTAAAATTTATGGTATTTACTGTGTTTAGGTTCACATATTAATTAGATGAAAATCCATGTTTCTACTTGTTATTTAAAATTACCTTAAGGTAACTAAATTAAATGGGTGAATTATTGTTGCAATGAACTTACAAAAATTTTCAAGGTTTAATTTAAGAAGCAAGTATCATTTAATGCATGCGTATGTTGTAATTTTTTTGAAATATTTACCTAATATAAAGATAATTAATGAATAGAAATTTTATTTTTCAATTTCAAAATGACACTAACTCCCTTTATTAATGTCCTCATTGAAAACAAATTGAATGGAAATAATTATAATGAGTGGAAACAAAATATCCACATTGTCTTGAGCTGTGAAAAACACAACTTAGCACTTGATACTAGATGCCCACCGGTTACCCAAGCTAAGGATCGACCTCGTTGGAATGATTCTAATGAGATAGTTTGTTGGTACATCCTAGTGAGTGTAACAAGTACACGCCAAAAGCAAATGGAGAGCTATGAATTCACCAAAAAGATGATGGATAAATTAAAGGATTGTTGGATAAATTCAATTAAGAAAACGATTTTCAGTTATAGTAGAAGTGTAAAAATTTTGAAATATGAGTCGATTTATGATATTTATAGCAGTAAATATTTTTTTGAAAAGTACTTTGTAACAACCCGTTTTTTTGTGGTGCCAGAAGCAATGGTTTTAAGACCACAATTCTGACGAGAGAGTCCATAGATATATTTAAGTAATATTTATGAGTTAAATATAGTATAATCGTGAATCATGATTTTATAGATTTTATTAATTGGTCAATTAGGTACAAGTGGTGCGTATTGAAAGTCAAGTGGTTTTGGAAAATAAGGTATCGGGACCTCGTTTTCATAAGCTAAACTCATAAATATTTTTATTTAAATATTTATGGAGTTTTTGTATAAGTGGATTGAAGTTTGGTCCAGAAATTATGATAATTAGATAGTTAATTAAGGAAAAAAGGACTAAATCATAAAAGACGTAAAAGTTAATCGTTATTTACTTTTATTAGCTAAAGTTCATGATTAATGTTTGTTTAAGGATCTAAATGGTAAATAGACGTTAGTGTATAGTAGGGGACGGTAAGTACTTTGTTTTAAGTGATTATATGTTAAAATAATTATAATTAGTTTATAATATAATGGAATCAAAATAAAACAAAAACCATTATCATTTTATTTTCTTCATCTTCCACCGAAAGTTCAAAGGAAAAGAATCAAACACCATTGTTAAAGCTTTGCGGTTCGACCAAACTTTGGTGTTTGCATGTAAGTCCTTCGATTATTTATTTTTTGTAAATTTTATATTTTTGAGATCATTGCAACTAGGTCCAATTAACCAGTAAAGTTTTAAAATGTTTCCATTGATGAAAATTGAAACTTTTGATGTTTAATGGTTTGTTTGTGAACTTAGTTGTGAATAGGAACTAATTTGTTAGTTTTGTGTATAAGGACCAAATTGTAATAATGAAAAGTTGTCATGAAATTTCTAAAATTTATGGTTTTAGAATTCTGTAAAGTGATGAATTTGTAATTGGATTGAAAATCAAAGCTTGAATTTGAAAGATATAATAGTTTTGACTTTAGAGACTAAATTGAATAAAATGTAAAACTTTAGGGAAATTATGCAAAATGAATAAAATATATTATATTCATGAATTTAGATGGTTTAAAGTGATAAAATTTGATAAAGTGAAACGAATTATTATATAGATCAAGGATTGAATCGTATAAAGGAAAATTGGGGAAAAAAAGAAAAATTATAGAATAGTCCTTGTGAACAAATTTGCTTGCTAGTTGTGTAACGCTCCAAAACCCGACCTAGAAGTTTAGACCAAATCTTGGAGGTTACTTTGATCACCGAAGTGATCGGAAACAAAAACTTTAATTTAAACCAAGAAAACCTTTTTGTTCACTATGCTTGAAACAATATTAAACCGGCGTCAAACATTCAGAAATAAACCCACAGTTTGTAAAGTTCAATCCACAGTTTGTATAATCGTCTTACGAACTGACTTAAAGTTTACCGTACAAAACTTGTGAAATTTTACTTAAACCGAATCAAACCATATCTGTCTGAGACCTTCGGAATGCTGTGTAACACCCCCTACCCGTGTCCGACGCCGGGATAGGGTACAAGGCATTACTAGACTTAAACACAAACAATCATGCAAACCGGGCCATAAAATTTCATTCATATTTTAAAATATTCAATCACATGCACATAGTCCCTTATTTGGGTTTATGAAGCCCAAAACATACTTTAGAAATGGTTCGGGACTAAATCGAGAACTTTGAAAAGCTCTGGGAAAAACTTAGAAATTTTTCTCATGAAACAGGGTCACACGCCCGTGTGGACACATGGGCACGCTCGTGTGCCATCAACACGCCCGTGTCCTCAGGCCGTGTAACTCTCTGTTTATGACGTTAGCAAATAAATTGAACTACACGGTCAAGCCACACACCTGTGTGCTAGGCCGTGTCATCCACACGGCTGAGACACACGGTCGTGTTTCTGCCCGTGTGGCCAACACTTAGGCTATTTTCCAAGCCTTTTATTGCCCTTAATGTCTTTCATACTTAAACATATCATAAACACATGTTATAACATCATTTCAATGGTCAATCATTCTTTAATAAAACCCAAATAAAGCATTTGTATGTTGTCATACATGTGTTTTTCAATTTCTCATGTTACACCTAGTTAGACATTCCCATTCACGTTCAATAGCCTTATCATATTGATAACCACTTTTACCAATTAACCACAACATTTTACCCAACACTCAGTCTCTACTCATTCGGCAAATATTCATGTTCAATCATTATCAATTTATTACCATGTCACGCATTTATTCCATAGCCATGACCACTTCGAATGGTCCTAAGGCATTCATTATGCACATATGCCGTACACTTCCCATTCATAGTAATCAAGCAAAATCACATAACTACATCTCAAGACATTAACACATAGCATGGATGAATAGGCTTACAAGCCGTAACCATTATAAGCTACATCTCATGGCTATATACAATGAATCAATATAAGCCAATACATTTGGCTAATCATAACAACATCTAACATAAAAACTAAGTCCCTATACATGCCACTCACTTACAGACATTAAAACTCATCAATACTCCAAAGGTGGTAGCTTGATAGTGTGATGCTGCCTCTTACGATCTCCAACCCCGAGCCGACCTGACAACACTAAAGAAATGGAGAGGAGGGAGAAGCTTAAATCTTAGTAAGTTCGCATGAAAAATAATAAGCTTTGCATTGATATGCTATTTTTCAATTTCTCTCTATTTATTCAAAGTCTAGTTATGTTGTTTTCTCAAGTCACAGTCACTAAATTATTTATATCTAGAGCTACGAGACCCAAAATTGAGAAACGTTAATTTTTACAGAAACTAAACTCATATATCTTCTTACCATAAAATTTTCATAATTTTTGGTCTAGCCAATAAGTAGAGTTTATTCTTTAAATTCTCCCCTATTTCGTTGTCTAATAGTTTCGACCTTCCTTTACTAAAAATCAATTATCTCATAGTACGGGACTTGGACGATGTTACCATCTATTTCCCCTAAAAATAAACTCATTAATGATTTTATGAATACAATTTATAACCCATGATTATTTTTGTACAATTTCTAGTGATTTTCCCAAGTTAGAACAAGGGATTCCAAACTCATTCTAACTCTGTCTCACAAGATTTCAAATATCTTGAAATGTGAGATCCCTATGCTTACAACGTTTCTTTTATATGAAACTAGGCTCATTAGATTTAATTCCATATCTTATTCAACCTTTAATTTTACTTTCACAATTTTTGGTGGATTTTTAAAGTAGGACTATTGCTACTGTCCAAACTGTTTTAGTGCAGCAAAATGATAATCAACATAAGATTGCGATAAAAATTATTCACATATGAATCACTCATTCATTACATTCTTATCACAAGTCCATTTCATTTCACATGTCAAACATATGTTCTTGGGTTTCGAGTACGTATCTGTGCTATCATTTAGCACAACACTCGTCCAAACATGACAATTCATATGCATCATAATAGTATCATATAATATAAATGATGTATCATGGCAAGGACTCTTTATTTCATTTTTCATATCAAACTCGTTGAATTTCTCAGAATCTCGATGGATATGCCATTCACCATCAATTCTTACAAGTGATCATTTCAAGTACGCGCTCCCGCGAACCTTGTTCCTACGGCGGGATTACCAGTTCAGGCTAAATCCCCCGTAATATAAACTCATAGAATGTCGTTGGGATTACCAGTTTAAGTTAAATACCTTGAAACGACAACTACCCTTATGAGTTCGGATCTAAATTACAAGTCTAGGATAAATTCAGACCCAAATCAGATTATCCGTCCGGGCTAAATCCATTCTAGCACACATATTCTTTGGGAGGCTAGATCACTTTACAAGTTCATGTCCGTCAATTCGTATTTTCCCTTCCTAAAGAGCACACTCCCGTTAACCTCCTTTCTTACAGTGGGATTATCAGTCCAGGTTAAATCCCTTGTAACGACATATGCTCTAATGAGCTCGGATCTAAATTACCAGTCCAGGCTAAATTCACATCATAATCAAAGTATCCGGGCTAAATCTGTTTACACATATTCTTCGGGAGGGCTATATAGGGATTGGATCACCCGTCCGGGCTAGATCCTTTTTGTCGTCAATTTCTTTTTAAAAGAATCCATCAAGTGTCCTTTTTATTCAAATAGGGTATTTAATCCCCTTTCCATCCATTTATATCCATGTCTCATAATATCATTCATGTTTTCATGGTAAAAATTAACATATAATACATGAAACATTAAGACACATAATACATGGTAGAAATGAAATATTTACATTTCACATTATATCAAGGAATTGGAGATATCATACAATGTCACATTAATTATGCACTTACTAATCATGTATTATTATTTTCTTGAATTTCATGCATTATTGTTTCATATCATATTTTCACATCATGAACTCATTCCATCACCTTTCAATGTATTCACTCATGCCATTCATACAATGACAATAAGGGATTTTTAATTTAAACAAGCATTGCATTATTATTGACACACGAACTTACATCGATTCCGAGTACAGCTAATTATTTCGAATTAGTCCTTAATCTCGTTCAACCTCGTTCTAAGCCTGAATCTTATTTTCTTGATCTAACATTACAAATATAGTTTATTTATTACTCACATTATTCAAATGGGTCCATAAATCATAATTTTACAAGTTTGCATTTTGACCCTTAAACTTTCACTTATTTACACTTTGACCCCTAGGCTCATAAAATGATTTTTATTCAATTTCCTGGCATTTTAAGCCTACCCGAATCATTTTCATAACTATAGCAGCCCCCAATTTCCACTAAACCACCCTTTTATGACCAATTTTATAACTTTTGCAAAACGGTCCTTTCGGACGTTTTCATCGAAAATTACTTAGTAAAAGTTGGTCCTCTGACCATAACATGCATAATCTACCATTAAACCTCAAAATACCAGCATGTCACTCATGAGTAAATTTTTAAACATAAACCCTAGCCCAAAATAATTGTAGAAATAGGTAAATCGGGTTACCAGGATTTCAAAAATGTAAAGAACATTAAAAACGGGGCTCGGGATCACTTACAAATGAGATTGGAAGCTTGAACCAAAACTTAGCCATGGCTTCCATGGTATTTTTTGCTAGATGAAGAAGATCGGCATGAATTTTGGCTTATTTTCCCTTTTTATTATTTCAATTACTAAAAGACCAAAATGCCCCTAACTTAAAAATATTCTATTTCACCCATTTCATATCTATTTTTGTCCAAAAAATTAACCAATGGTCTAATTACCATACAAAGGCCTCCAATATAAAATTTCATATCAATTGGGCACCTTTAGCATGTAGAACTCAACTTTTGCACTTTTTACAATTTAGTCCTTTTGACCAAATTGAGTGCCCAAACGTCAAAATTTTTGAACGAGATTTCCATGAAATCATTCCTTGAAATTGTAAACCACAAAAATATAATAAAATTTAGTCAGATTTGGGGTCCCGAAACCACTATTCTGACTAGGCCCTATTTCGGGGTGTTACATGCTGAGCCCAGCTCCAAAACACGGAAAGTACCTGAAAGGAAAGACACTACAGAGATGAGCTACGCAAGTCCAAAACATGAACATACGACAATAGACAAAGTGACAAAATTAAATGCTTATGACAAGCATGTGCATAAAAATATCACTTACGAAGGTCTCAATCAGTGTGTCAAGTATAATATCACCACAGAAATGATTTGCCAGGCATACGTAATAATCAGATCATATTACATGGCATTAATTATATTGTCAAGAACCAGAAGTTCACACAAACAGACAGAATGTTCTGACAAACAAACGTATATTCAGATGCGAACAGATGCACAATTCAAAATCTCATTCCACCAACCAAACACCACTTCGTTCATCCAACACACCATATAAGGGCTATGGTAGGCCCATCCACCATACACATTGCGTAGGACCATAATAGGTTCATCCACCCAACACACCATAACGTGGAACTATGCCACTTGAGTAACTATATACAGCTGAGCTGATATACGTGTAGGATAGTGCTACAAATCGCTATACAAAAGTATTGTAGTTAAACTGCTAAGTTTGTTTTCCTTCTCTTCATAACCAAATCCCAAAATTTTCATGCTATGCAACAATGCACAAATTACGTAGACATAATACAGAAATAAACATTAACAATTCTAGTTGAACATATTTAGATTTGATTACACTTGTATTTTAATATTTAATTACGATAACAATAATAAACTCATTCTTATTCATCACATAAACGATCAATAAAATTAAAGCCCATAAATTCACATATATATACGAATCAAACTAAACCAAGTCCCAAACACACTTACCGAGGCTTGACTAAGGGTCAGATTACGCAGAAACATAAAACATACAATTTATGACTCAAAACAAAAATTCTACAAAATAGGGCTACATAGCCGTGTGCCCCGGCCGTGTGGGGGTCTACACGCTCATGTGAAGGCCACCCATGCCCGTGTGGAGGGGCACACGCCGTGTGAGCAGCCCGTGTAACTCACTGTCCAAAAATTCCAAAAATTAAGCATAGAGGAGATACAACCGTGTGGAGATCTTACACGTCCGTATGGGACACATGCCCATGTGGCCAGGCCACGTGGCACCAAAATTTTCCCCAAAACCCTAATTCCTAATTTTACATGGCTGTGTGAGTCACCCATGTGGGGACATGCTTGTGTGGCCACCCGTGTGGTCATGAAACTACATCGAAACAGCTCAAAATTCATGCTTTTGATGCTGAAACAATCCCTAACCCTTGGTAGCTTAGAATTATACCAAAACATATAGAATTTCATGCACTTCAAAAACAATATGGTACTTCAAGTAACCAATCTCATAAACATACAAGACATTATCAAATTTTACCATAATTCGGTACCGAAGTTAAACCGTTTCAAAACACACACCTTAGAACGCGATACCAAGCAGCAAAGATCAATCGATTCGCCCTCACTAACTGTTCAGAAACCTCAATTCACTCATAACTTAAACTATAAGAACTCCAATTAACAAATAATAGAGACAACAATTCTATCGTAACTCTCATGAACAAAACTTACCTGCTTCGCCTACAGTAAAACGAAACACACAATGATGATTAGTCTTAACAGACAACACGTAACGTGTGTAAAATGGAAGAAACAAGAAATTAAAAGAAATGAAATTGGACTTTGAAAAGAACAAAAAGATACGATGGGGAGGAACAAATATAAAAAGCAAAACAAAAGAACGTAAACTTATTTTCTATTTAAAAGTTAACTTCCTTTTTAAAAACATAAAAATAGATAAATATCAAAACACTCACAGGGATTCGAACTCGAAACCCAAAGACACACTAGAACACAACTAACCACCAGACCAGTAGGCCATTCTGACATTAAAATGCGAAGTTGAACCCAAATGTTCAACCCACTCACTGACCTTAACCACAAACCTCAAAAATTTTAACCCTATATTTCGGGATGTTACAGGTTGTATTAGGTAAGTTCATAGTATAGATGAATATATATATAACTTGTGCTATTATGAATTGGTTTTAATTGAATTGTGAATGAATCTTTGATATTAGATTGAAGTTATAAATTGTTTATAGTGAAGTACACAGTGAGAAAGTACTATTTAGAAATTGATGAATGATTGTGAAACATGATTTATATGATTTCAGAATGGACATAACTTGTTCACAACATGTGTATGGATATTATGAAAGTACTTCTAATTTATGAATATTGTGAATTCTATTAAATGCTCGTTTAAATGTAGTAAACAATTAGGATACGATTGGCATGCCAATAGGGTTAGAACGTGTACTTGTATGGGTTTGCAGTTTGATGCCTTTGTATAGCATTAAGATGCTCCCTAGTATGGTGTAGTTACCCGAGTATCCAAATTATTTTGCTATAGTTCATCAGACCACTGTTAAACGAAAATTATATTGATTGATTTCATGATTTGCTTAGAAATGATATGTTAGTACGATTATTGAAATGTTAACTGATAAATTTGAATGAAAGATGAGTATGTGTTTAAAAGTTGGTTGGAAATGATATCAAAATGAATAGAAAATTTTTAGTTTATATAAATGAAACGCTTGATGTATAAATGTGATATATGGTGACAAGGCTATATGTTAAAAGAAATTGTATTTGATTGTGAATATGAATCTATACGATCAATTGGTTAATATGTTTCATATGTTGAATTTTTTCTTATTGAATGATACAGAATTATGTTGTCTGAATGATTGTAAGATTATACAATTGACACATGAAATGCTCACATTGCTGTTGTAAATGTCTTGTCAAGAAATCGTATTAAATTAGTTATAACTGTTTACTTAACTGTAAACTGAGGTAAGAGTTTCGTTTAAGTATCTATGAACTTACTAAGCTATATAAGCTTACTATCTTTCATTTCCTATTTTCTGTAGTTGACATTTTACAGAACAAGGCAGTTGGATCAACTTCAAGGCTTCTACTATCAAGCTTTAGTCTTGGTAGATTTTGGCTTATTTATTTTGGTTTTGTGGCATGTATATAGGTTAACTTGGGAATATGTGATTGATGTGGTAATGTGATTAAATGGTCTACATGTAATTTGTTCTTAAAGGCTATTTGGCATGTTTGATGGAATGAATGACTTAGATATGTCTTATGGATGTATGTTTGTTCCTGAAGCATGAAGGATTATGATATGGTATTGTTTTGATGAATGGTTACTTATTAGATATATGAGATGTTTTGAATCATGAATGTATGTAGGGTAGTTAAGGCTTGGATGGATTTTATATGTTATAAGGTTAATTATTTGTTTGAGACATATATGGTCAATATATGTATGTATTAAGGCATGTTTTAGGTTTGTTAATAAGGTAATGTTTGGAAGGTATTTATGATAAAATGCACAATGGTATTATGTTTCCTTGTAGATATGGTTAAGCTTTGTAATTAGATCATAATGGTATTGTAACTATTGGAAGTTTTAGTAAGGATTCATGAATTCTTTGTAATGGTGCCTAAAATGGCATATTGGTTAGGCACTTTAGGTTGTTTAGTATAATGATTTGACTTGATAGGTTTAGATGCAAGATTATTGACATGGTTTCAATCTCTCACATGACTGTGTGAATGTTTGAAAATTTTTACAATTAGGTCCACATGACCACAATATGTTACATGGCCGTGTGACCTTGTATTACACGACATTAGCCTTGTACACGGTTGGAGTACACGGCTATGTGGTTTAGCACCATACGGCCTCAGCCTATCACACGATCGTGTGACCCCTATTTTACAGTTTTGACACTTTTTTGAAAAATTTAAAATTAGTCTATGTTTAGTTCTGAAATGTTTTTAGAGCTTTCATAAGCTCAATTTAAGCTCAATCTTACATGTATAACATGTTTAACTTAATTTTTGATGTTTAAATAACGTTTAAATAAGTTTTGAATTGAAATAGCATGATTCTGTTATGTTATTTATTGTAGCATCTTGTAACCCTAATCTGGTAATAGAGACAAAGTGAGGGTGTTACACTTATGCTTTGAGCGAGATGGATTTGTAATGCCCCAAAATTTTAATTTTTGATTTCATGTATGTGTGACACACAATTGAGTACCTACTTCAGTGGTTAAGTGCTCTGGGTGTGTGTGTGAGGTCCCAAGATCAAGCCTTACTTAAAATTTTGGTATTTTTATAAATGGGCTTAAGTTTAATTGTTGCTAAGTTTATATCAGAATGGATCCGTTGGTTTGGTGGTTAAGTGGAGTGTTAGAGGTCCTGTGTTCAATTCACTGTGATGGCGTGGAGACAATATTTTTACTCCAATTTTGGCTAAGAGTTGTGTTGGGGTAAAATTCTGAGTAGTTGTGTTTTAGTGGGTTAATATGGAGTGATTTTAGGAGATAATTGGGGAGAGGTTATCAGAAAATAATCTGATTATCTTTTTGTTGCAAAAAAAAATAGAGTTTTGGTTTTCTCTCCAATTCCCCAAACTTTTTCTGACGTTTTCTTCTTCTTCTTCTTCTTTTTTCCAATCGATTCGGTTGTTCATCGTTGGTTGCTCGTGTTTTGTAAGTAATGGTTTTGTCTATTTTTAATCGTTCTTGGTTAATCTCTAAAAGCGGGATTCCTTTTTGGTGTTTAGGAGTTAATAAAGGGGCTGGTGGTTTTGAATCGACGCTGTGATTGTGCGAAGTCGTGGTTACTCAAGCAAGGTAAGGGTTTTGTTAGGTTTTTAGTCGAGTTTCTTCTGAAATTGGTTGATTAAAAATGAATTAAGTGATTAAACTAGAGATATGTTGGTCGATTTTTAGGTTCTGGAGGCTTAAGAGTGCTTACACAATGAAAACGATACCAAATCTGTACCTGAAACGCAGAAAATGGGATTCGGTGAAAAGCCGAAATTGCTTGCTGTCGAGAAATAAGAGAAAATGATGTGAAAAAAATTGTAGAGAAAAGAAATAAGGGTGTTATAAACTTGGAAATCAACATTTTGTACTAAAATAGTTTTGGACAACAGCAGTAGTCTAAATTTGAAAATTATCAAAAATAATGGAAATTGAGTTAGAGGTTAAATTTTATTAGGTTTAATTTTTCATTGAAGAAACAATGTAAGCAATGGAATTGTAAATTATGAGATATAATAAATTTTTTGAGACAAGGTCAGAATGATTTCGGGTTCCCCTGTTCTGACTTTGGAAAATCATCAAAAATTATGAAAAAATTAATTAGGGGCTTAAATTTATATGTTTAAATCCTTAATGAGTCTATTTTCAATAGAAACAAACATGAAATCATCCAAATTCCGTACTAAGAGATAAATAACTTTTAGTAAGGAAAAGTTGAAGCTGTCAAATAGTAGAATAGAGATAAATTTGAAGATTTTACTGTACCTATTTGATAAACTATAAATTCTAAAAATTTTATGGTAGAAAGGTATTTGAGTCTAGTTTCAAAAACATCAAGCAAATCTTAATTTTGAATTCTGTAGCTCAAGATATAAATAATTTTGTGATAATGACTCAAGTAGACAACTTTGAATGAACATATAAGTAAATAGTGAAAACATATATGAATATTTAGCTAGCATGGGTTACATTAAAAATGGATCACACAGCAAAGGCTAATTTGGGCCAAGTGGGCCACACAGGTGTGGGGGCCCACACGGGTAGATGACATGGGCGTGTGAGCCTATTTTTATCAAAATGTTTCTAAGGTTGCACGGGTCACCCAAGTCGACTGTGAACCTACTGTAAGGTCGATAAGTGCTACTTAGACCCCTAAATGTGTGAAATTGACTGAATGATATCTGTACTGAGCATGTTAATATCTGAACTAAATATCTGTACTGAAATTGCATAATAGCATATCATCTATTGTATGTTGCATTGCATTGGGTTGGGGGTTGTTATTTGGAGGAAGTGTACTGAAAGGCTTTAAGCCTAATTTACTGGCAGCTTAGCTGCAAACTACTGTTTTGTGCCACATTTGGTACTACTTGGAGTGTAGGGATGGGTGGGTTGATTATATCCTCATATGGAGTGTAGGGTTGGACGGAGATGGTGTGTAGAGGGTGGATGGGTAAGATTTTGCTACTGCATAACTGTTATTGCTACTGATACTATGATGGGCTAAGGCCCTATTGCATTTTTGACACTGTACTGAGACGAGCTAAGGCCCAAACTGTCACTGATTCTGAAAAGGGCTTAGGCCCAAAACTATTCAACTGTGCACTGTGAATACTAATTGTTTGTTTGTTTCTGCGAGATTACACACTTAGTTTACGTAAACTCACCATTTTTCTTTAATGTGCTCAGGTAATCCCTAGACTTAGACGGATCAGTGCGACGGAGGACTTAGTGGTGACCACAGTAATTTTTTGGACTTCATGGTTTTCTTATGATTTATAATTTGATTATTATTGATTATTTGGGTTTTAATTTAAGGACCCTCTGAGACTTTGGTTTTAATTTTGGGTTTTTATTTATTTATTTATTTTACTTTATAGATTTATACCTGCTGGTCGTAGGAAATTTGGTTTTCAAAAAGTTAAAGTATTTTCTAAATGCATGATCACTTAGACTGTTTTATTAAAGCTTCCACAACGAGGGATGTTTCAGAACAAATGTTTTAAATGAATAAAGACGAATTCCTAAGTTCTAACAAATGTTTACTAAAGATAATGACATGGAATATTTTCATTGTAACAACGAGGTTTCAAGAACACTACTGTGTGACATTACCAGATACGACCATAACATCTAGGTCGAGTTTGGGGTGTTACATTTAGTGGTATCAGAGCCAGGTTGCAAAACTCAGCTGTAGATTATGGGTTTTTATTAAAAATGGGCTTTCAAAAATTTGATTGATTTCTAAATGATTTGAAATATTTTTACTGAGTAAGTGGTACATCGAGTCTCCGGCTCCGATCGTGTAAGTATTCTGAACTGTGATTTATTTTAAACTGAAACTGTTATGGATAATATATTCTGAAACTACTATAGGTAGTAAACTGTACTGAAAACACTCTAGTTAGTGTATACTAAAAATTGTAGAGAAACTGAAAATTGTAGTGAGACTATGATTTACGAAATGAACTCTGAATAACCAATACTGTTTTACATAAAATATTTGTTAATAAACACTCGAACTATAACTGATTCATAAAACTTTTAATACAGATAAACATGGTTAGACAATGAGTGCACGAGGTATCCTCGGGCAGGGTACTAGAGGCTGAGGTAGAGGCCGCAGAGGAGCTCGAGTTGAGTCCTCTTAATTGGGTAGCATACCGAATTTGGATACGAGTGAGACGACAGTGTCACCTGCCACTGAGACTGGGTCTCAAGATCGCATGGCTGGGGACGACGCATTGTCCCAGGCTATGCTAAGGATTTTGGAGAGGGTGGCTGGGCCCAATACTGAATCTGAGGGCCGAGGGTCAGTTACGGAATGACTCCAGTCCAGTAGAGTTGATTTCTCCAGGGGTGTTATTAAAGTTGCCCCCTAATATGGCCGAGTACTAGATTGAGGCCACGGAAAGGATCATGGATGACTTAGACTGCACCCTAGAGAAAAAATTAAAGGGTGCAGTCTCACTGTTGAGGGATGAGGCTTATCAATGGTGGCTCACTGTTAAGGAGGGCACTCAGCCCGAATGTCTGACTTGGAAGTTCTTTAAGACCACTTTCTAGGGGAAATATATAGGGGCGAGCTACGTGGATACCCGTAGGAGGGAATTCCAGAATTTGACTCAGAGAGATTGATCAATGGTCGAGTATGAGGCCGAGTGTAACACCCCTTACCCATATTCATTACTGGAATAGGGTAGGAGGCATTACCAGAGTTTACGAATTAATTTTGTTTTTTTTAATTCAATATAACCCCTTTATAGATATCTAACCTTCCATGCAATTTTAAACCGAGACTAATCCACATCAACCAATCCAATTCAATATATTTTCAAGATAGATTCATGTAAAAATATTAAAATAAATTTCTCTTTAAATCAGATTTGTGGTTACGAAACTACTATTTTGATAACCTTGAATTTAAGCCATTACACCGAGTTCTTATGACTGAGCCGCTATGCTCGAAGTTTGGTCGCCTCTGAATATGAGCAATGTATTTGTTTTGAGGATAGGCTTAGAGATAATTTAAGAGTCCTGATAGCTCCGTAGAGGGAGTGTGATTTTTCTGCACTAGTGGAGAAGGTGAAGATCGTCGAAGAGGTTAAGCGCGCTAAGCGCTAGAACCGTGACCATGAGAGGGGTAAGAACAAGAGGGATTTGGAGCCCTCGAGTTCTGCACAGCGGCCTAAGAAAAAGGCCAAAGCTGATGGGCCAGTTAGAACTGGGCCCCTTGTTACTGTTACTGGACTACAACCATGTACTGATTGTGGTAGACGCCATCAGGGCGAGTGTTGGAGAAGGACTGGGGCATGCTTGCGGTGTGGGTCATTGGAGCACCGTATTAAGGAGTGTCCGCTGTTAGCCGATCAGATGCAAGCTTCGAATACTGGTATGGCACAGCCATAGAGGCTAGTGTAGTAGCCACTAAGGGTCCGTGGAAAGGCCAGATGTGGTAATGGTATGGGTCGTGGGCAGAAAGCACCGGACAGAGGTACTAGATAGGCTGAGGTGAGACAGTCGGCCCTAGTTTATGTTGCTCATCGGTGAAAGGATAGAGATGCTTTAGACGTCATCACGGGTACGTTCTTTATTCTTGATGTACCATACATTGCCTTAATAGACATAAGGTCTACTCACTCATACATAGCTAGTAACATATCTAGAAACTTGGAGATTTCTGTTGAGAGCATTACGAGTGAGGTTACGGTACTGAGCCCGTTAGGGCAATCTGCTAGAGTTAGCAAACTGTGTAAGGACGTTCCTTTAGAGATACATGGGGCAATTTTCCTGGCTGATTTGATAGAGCTTCTATTTGGGGAGTTCGACCTAATTCTGGGGATGGACTGGTTGGTTAAGCATCGTGTTAGCTTGGACTATGCAACTAAGAGGGTCGTACTAAGGATTAAGGAGGATAAGGAGGGAGTCATGATTAGAGAACGCCGAAAATACTTATCTAATGTGATCTCTGCACTGGTGGCAGAGAAGATGGTTCATAAGGGATGTGAGGCATTCGTGGTCTACAGAAGTGTTTCGGATTCTGGGGATTCTACAATTAAGGATATCAGAACGGTAAATGATTTTTTGGACATCTTTTCGGAGGAGTTACCGGGGTTACCTCGGAATTGTGAGTTGGAATTTGGGATTGAGCTACTTCCAGGTACAGCTCCGGTGTCTACCGCTCCCTATCGAATGGGACCGAAGGAGCTTGTAGAGCTTAAGGCTATGATTCAGGAGCTATGCTATTGATTTTTTCGGTAGTTGAGACGATTATCTGTCGCTAGCGGAGTTCGTCTATAATAACAGTTTCCAATATAGCATCTAGATGGCACCTTACAAAGTACTGTATGGTCATAAGTGTCGCACTCTTTTATGTTGGACTGAGTTGGGCGAGCGACATGTTCTGGGTCCTGAGTTAGTATCAGAGACTGAGGATAAGGTTAGACTGATTCAGGATCGTCTGAAAACGGCATCTGACAGACAAAAATCCTATGCAGATCTAAAGTATTGAGAGATTGAGTATTCCATGGGGGACTTTGTATTTCTCAAGGTCTCGCCATGGAAGAAGGTACTGAGGTTTCATTGTAAGGGCAAGTTGGGCCCTAGGTTTATTGGGCCTTATCGTATTTTGAAGTGAGTGAGACTAGTTGCTTATCAATTGAAGCTACCTCCCGAGTTGGATCGGATTCATAATGTGTTCCACGTCTCTATGTTGAGGCACTATTACTCTGATCCTACTCATATTGTTCCTATTGAGGTGAGGCCAGACTTGGCCTTTGAGGAGGAGCCAGTTCAAATTCTTGATCATGATGTTAAAGTTTTGCGAAGGAAGTCTATCCCTCTGGTGAAGGTTTTGTGGCGTAATCATAGTACTGAGGAGGCGACGTGGGAGCCTGAGGATGCTATACGTCAGCAGTATCCTCATCTGTTTTGATCAGGTAAATATCGAGGACGATTTTTTTAGGGGGTAGAGTTGTAACAACCTAAAGTTTTAATTTTGTATTTCGTGTATATGTGACACACAATTGAGTATCTGCTTCGGTGGTTAAGTGTTCTGGGTGTGTGTGTGAGGTCCCAAGTTCAAGCCTTGGGCAAATTTTGATATTTTTATAAATAAAGCCTTAAGCTTGTGCAAAGGGCTTAAGTTTAATTGTTGGTAAGTTTATATCAGAATGGGCCTGCTGGTCTGGTGGTTAAGTGGAGTGTTGGAGTGTTAGAGGTCCTGTGTTCATTTCTCTGTGATGGCATGGAGACAGTATTTTTACTCCAATTTCGGCTAAGAGTTGTGTTGGGGCAAAATTCTAAGTAGTTGTGTTTTAGTAGGTTAATAGGGAGTGATTTTAGGAGATAATTGGGGAGAGGTTATTACAAAATAATCTGATTATCTTTTGTTGCAAAAAATAATAATAATAGAGTTTTTGTTTTCTCTCAAATTCCCCAAACTTTTTCTGACGTTTTCTTCTTCTTCTTTTTTTCTCTCCTCTGCCGATTCTTTCCCCTAGTTGCTGCCGAAATTTCCATTATTTTTCCCCCTTCCTTTTCTTTCTTTTTTTTCTAATTGATTTGGTTGTTCATCGTTGGTTGTGCGAGTTCGGTAAGTAACAGCTTTGTCTATTGTTAATCGTTCGTGGTTAATCTCTAAAAGGGGGATACCTTTTGGTGTTTAGGAGTTAATCAAGGGGTTGGTGGTTTTGAATCGATGCTGTGATTGTGCAAAGTCATTGTTACTCAAGCGAGGTAAGGGTTTTGTTATGTTTTTATTCGTGTTCCTTCCGAACTTGGTTGATTAAAAACTAATTAAGTGATTAATCTAGAGATATGTTGGTCGATTTTTAGGTTCTGGAGGCTTAGGAGTGCTTATGCATCGGAAACAATACCAGGTGTGTACTCGAAATGCAGAAAATGGGATTTGACGAAAAGCTGAAATTGCTTGCTGTTGAGAAATAAGAGAAAATGATGCGAAAAAAATTGTAGAGAAAGGAAATAAGGGTGTTATAAACTTGGAAATCAACATTTTGCACTAGTATAGTTTTGGACAGAAATGGTATTCTAACTTTGAAAAATCATCAAAAATAGTGGAAATTGAGTTATCAGTTGAATAAAATATGGAATTAAATTTTATTGAGCCTAGTTTTTCATGGAAGAAACAGTTTAAGCAATGAAATTGTAAATTATGAGATATAATAAATTTTGTGAGACAAGGTCAGAATGATTTTGGGTTCTTCTGTTCTAAATTTGGAAAATTGTAAAAAATTGTAAAAAATTAATTAGGGGCTTAAATTTATATTTTAAATATTTAATGAGTCTATTTTCAATAGAAGCAAACAAAAACATCATTCAAATTCCGTACTAAGAGATAAATAATTTTTAGTAAGGAAAGATTGAAGTTGTCAAATAGTAGAATAGGGATAAATTTGAAGATTTTACTGTACTTATTTGATGAACTATAAATTCTAAAAAATTTATGGTAGAAAGGTATTTGAGTGTAGTTTCAAAAACATCAAGCGGATCTTAATTTGGAATTTTGTAGCTCAAGATATAAATAATTTAGTGACAATGACTCAAGTATACAACTTTGAATGAACATATAAGTAAATAGTGAAAACATATATGAATATTTAGCTAGCATGGGTTACATTAAAAATGGATCACACAGCCAAGGCCAATTTGGGCCGAGTGTGCCACACGGGGGTGTGGGCCTATAGGGCAGATCATATGGGCGTGTGAGTCCATTTTTACCGAAATGTTTCTAAGGTTGCACGGTCGTCCAAGTCGACTATGAACCTACTGTAAGGTCGGTATGCGCTACTTAGACCCCTAAATGTGTGAAATTGACTGAATGATATCTGTATTGAGCATGTTAATATCTGAACTGAATATATGTATTGAAATTGCATAATAGCATATCATCCATTGTATGTTGCATTACATTGGGTTGGGGGTTGTTATTCGGAGGAAGTGTACTGAAAGGCTTTAAGCCTAATTTATTGGCAGCTTAGCTGCAAACTACTATTTTGTGCTGTATTCAGTACTACTTGAAGTGTAGGGATGGGTGGGTTGATTATATCCCCACATGGAGTGTAGGGTTGGATGGAAATGGTGTGTAGAGTCTGGATGGGTAAGATTTTGCTATTGCATAACTGTTACTGCTACTGATACTATGATGAGCTAAGACCCTACTGTATTTTTGACACTGTACTGAGATGGGTTAAGGCCCAAACTGTCACTGATACTAAAAAGGGTTTAGGCCCAAGACTGTTTAACTGTGCACTGTGAATACTGATTTTTTTTTGTTTGTACAGTATTATACACTGAGTTTACGTAAACTTACCATTTTTGTTTAATGTGCACAGGTAATCCCCAGACTTAGACGGATCGGTGCTACGGAGGACTCAGCGGTGACCACAGTAATTTTTTGGACTTCATGGTTTTCAATTCACGATTTATAATTTGATTATTATTGATTATTTGGGTTGTAATTTAAGGACCTTCTGGGACTTTGGTTTTAAATTTGGGTTTTTATTTATTTATTTTACTTTATGGATTTATACGTGCTAGTCATAGGAAATTCGGCTTTCAAAAAGTTAAAGTATTTTCTAAACGCATGATCACTTAGACTGTTTTATTAAAGCTTCTGCAACGAGGGTTGTTTCAGAACAAATGTTTTAAATGAATAAAGACGACTTTCTAAGTTCTAACAAAGGTTTACTAAAGATATAACATGGAATGTTTTCATCTTAACAACGATGTTTCAAAAACACTATCGTGTGACGTTGCTAGATATGACCATAACATCTAGGCCAGGTTTGGGGTGTTATAGGATTTGAATCTTTTTTAGCTTTCAACTGAATGACCTTCTCTGATATCCTCGTTCCTCAAAATGCGTCGAGTTTGGGATTGAGTAACACGAACCAAACACAGAACAAGAAATGATTTAATTACTTTTGGTATGAAAGTAATTCTCTCAATAGAAATTGATAGAAATTGTAATTCCTAAAAAAGAGAATTTATTTCACTACTTTTTGGCAAAATAATAATATATGAAACTTTTGTCTTAATAGCTCCACTAGTGTCATTTATTTATAGAGAGAGATAGAAGAATCTTGGTTGAATCAATATGTTTAGTACGGGAGTAGGTGCCATTTTTGAACTGAAAAAAATAAAATATTCATTCATTAATATCTTTGTATTAAGAAAATATTTAGAAAAAATTGCAACATTCAATATGCATTAAGATGATGCATGTGTCTTACATCAAACCTTGAAAAACATTTTTAGGCCATTACAATGATAATTCCTGCACCCATTTAATTAAGTTACCTTGGGGGCAATCTTGATCAATTAGTAAGAACATGTATTTTCATCCAATTAATATGTAAACCTAATCCCTTAGGCATTCACATGTACTAGTGATCAGTCCAGGTTTGACCATCACTCTAACTTAAGTAAAGCTTCGTGGAAAATTACTTAACTAGAATGATCTTATGTGTATAACCATCAACTCAACATTTAGCATTACTTGTTCCACAGATGAGTCGTCTTGGGGTAATCTCTACGAGTATCACGTATAACTAGCATCCTTTATGAAAAGCAAAACTTCTTCAATGTATTCCACATGATAATACCTATCTTAAGGCTGAAAAATTATCATTTTCTATCACAAGATAGTTTTTTTTTATAAGGAAATCTCCTTAGTGAAATCCACACAACTATGCCTACCTTAAGGCTGACAAATTGTCATGCCATCACAAGAGAGCATTAATGGAGGTTGTATGTCTTGTTTAGGGACCTTCTCCCACTCAATATTTTGGAAAACATATAAGGTCTTTACTTTTGGTTTTAATCATGAATGATTATGATGTCACGACAAGTACATGTGACATTATTTTCCTAAACTATATGACATACTTATCATACATATGCATGAACTGTAACAATATGTTTTCCAGTGGTGTCAGAAATAGTGGTTTTGGGACTACAAATCCGACAAGTGATTTGTAAATATTATTATTTAATATTTACGAGTCAATTATAATATTATATTAGATTTTGGTTTAATAATTTTTGTTAATTGAACAAATAGTTAAGTTCAAGTGGTTATCCCTAAAATCAAGTGGTTTTGGAAAATGAGGTATTTAGATCTTGTTTCTATCAATTGAGCCCATAAATATATAGGTATATTGAAATTTGGTTCTAAAATTTTAGCGATTTGATAGTTAATTAAGGAAAAAAAGACTAAATCGTAAAAACCATAAAAAAATAATCGCTATTGGTTTATATTTACTTAGAGGTTATAAAATCATAATTGGAGGGTTTTATGAGTCAATTAAACCTTATTTAGACATGGTGGACAATTATTGAATGATTTATATATAAAATTTTATGTTATTTTACATTAAAATAATATTAATATGTAATAAAACTTAAATTAAGTTTGAAAGCCATCTTCTTCTCATCTTTCTTCAACCTTCATCACCAAAACTCCATGGTGGAAGAATGCAAGGCTTTCACCCAAGCTTGTTTGATTGCATGTAAGTCATTTTGTCACCCGTTTTCAGTCATTTTTGTGTTTTTGAGATCCTTGTAGCTTAATGTAGCTAATCTAGGGACTAATTTGTAAATTTTTTGAATGTTTTGAATTATTCCATTGTTGAGTTTGAGATGTTTTTGAAGTTTGATGGTAGATTTATAAGTTTCATAGCTAAATAAGACTAGTTTTTAAAATGATTTTTAGCGATTTTAATGTTTAAGGATTAAATTGTTAAAATAGTAAATTTACATGAAATTCTTATGAAATTGTAATAAATATGGGTGTATAGCGACTATGGAAAATTTAGCCAACATGGTTTGAGTTTAATTGTGTTTAAATTTGAATATTTCAGGTTTAGGGACTAAATTGAATAAAAGGTAAAAGTTTAGGGTAAAAGTGTAAAATATTGATAAAGAGTTATATATTTGAATTTAATTGTTTTAAAGTACTTGAATTGGTTAATTGAATGAAAATATTATATTTAGATCAAGAAATAGATCAGTTGGTTGATAATCACGGGAAAAAAAAAGTCATCGAGTATTCGTCGTTGAAATGTTCATAGCTATTATGATTAGGTAAGTTTGTAAAATGGTTAAACTATTTAAATTCTTATTTTTTAATTTAATATCTAATTATATGTTGTGGTTGAGTTCAATTACTTGTTAAATGGTAAGGGATGAAATGGGCTAAGTTGTAATGTTAATTAAGTTATAGGTTATGTTTGAAAATGGGAAACTACATGGATGGGTTCTTGTGAATAAATGTTATAGATATGAAACACGACCTGTATGAACCTCGTGAATGCTTAGGATACAAATGACATGCCATTAAGGTATTTATCGTTTCGAGTGTTGGTCTTGGATGTCCTACCGATGGTTGAAGTATTGCATTTGATGCAGATTCTCCACAGCTCATGTGAGTAGCATCGTGTAGCCTAACATCCCAACCCACAGCTTGTGTCAGCAGGCCCATTTCACAACTCGTGTGAGCATTTACAATCACAGCTCGTCTGAGCATTTACCGTCACAACTTGTTTGAGCATTGTTCCTACATATCCAACGCTATTTTATTATGGTTCATCGGGTGAAAAATGAGTAAACAGAAATGGTAATATGAATGGATATACTAAATGTTTATATGAAAATAGATATATGAAATGGTTATATGAGTTGTTTATGCGAAATATTTATATGAATATAAATATGTGAAAAGGAGCATTGAAATGAATACTTGAAATAAAGATGTTAAATGTTAAATGAATATGTAATGGTTAGTTTATTTACCAAATGTGTTTTTGGGTATATGTTTGATAACATGATAAAGTTATCTTTTGAACCTTGTGACATGTATAAGTAATTGATGAACTCATGACCAGTACATTGAGTTATCTTGTAAAATGTTAAATTACATCCTTTACGGTACTTACTAAGTTTTACGCAAGCTTACCTTGTTTTGGTTTTTCTTCTTTGTAGATTGTCGGACTTAAGCTGTCAATTGGATCACTTTTGGAGACCACACTATCTGTCAATATTTTTGGTAGTTATATACTTAATTGGACCAATTTATAAGTGGCATGTAGATAAGATTTTAGTATGAATATATGTGATAAGTATTTGGTTATGTTTTGAGCCTTTTGGTATATGAACCAATATATAAGTAGTAAGTTTTAATGGTTTGGTTTAAATGGTTGATTATGGTGTATGTTATTTGGGACTTATTTGATGATTGAATAAGGTTAACATGTTGAGTTTGTTTTGCTTTGGATAGTTGTTGTTTCATGTTTGATTATGAAATGTCGTGGTTGTATTTTCTTGGCATATCTTGACCATATGTTCATATGAGAATAATTATGTTTGGTAAGTTGGTTGTGAATGAAATAGATGGAATGGTATGTTTGATAAGCTTATGAATTAGGAATTGTGAATGTTGAATGTGAATTAGTTTGATGTTTAATTGTGTTGCTGTATTATTGGTATTGCTAACAGTCATAATATCCCGTAACCCTAATTCGGCAACTAAGACGGGTTATGGGTGTAACATAAACATACTTTTTGGTCAATTTAAATATAATTATGCTATTATAAAAACATAAAATTAAATAACTTTGACTAGCTAAAGTTTCCATGATTCCATACTAGAAAAATAATGAAATAAAAAATTACATTTAGTGTCCTAAAGGATTCTTCGGGTCTTGTGGGTGACACCCAAATATCATTGTCTTGGGTTTCAACTCATCTCACTACATAATTCTCATCTAATGGTCCAAAATAATTCCAAATTCCAAATACCTCATCAAAATAATATTTCCACGATAGTTTGCTTGAGAAAAACCAAAATACCATTCCATGGCAAAATTATAATTTTGCCTTTTTTTTATTATGTCTTTGCACAATTTCCTCATAACAATAGATACTTATCAAATCCAGTTATTATAATTTATATTTAAATTAATAGTACTCCTTGGATGGTGAAACTTACATTTTCAGCCCACTCTTGATAAAAATGAAAAATTTATAATTTATTCCCTAAATATTCCAATTTGGTCTCAAAAATAAATTTCATCACACCAATACATATTTCAACTCATTATTATGCTAATTGCTCAATACTAATTGGCATTTTGCATCTTCTTCAATTTTTTACTTTAATCTTCAAACTTTTTAAAAATTGGAATTTGGTCATTTATGCCTCAGCTCCACGTCCAAAATATGTTTCATTGATTTTCATCTCGAGTACAAATTTTCGTTTCATAAAAATTCTCTAACTTGTATTTCAAAAATATTAACTCACCAGATTTAATAACCCACCAAATTTCCTTGGAAAGCCAAACGACCTCCTTCACTGTATTCACTGTCAAACTTAGAGCTAATTTGGCAATGCTTTTGAAAAGTTTGGTTTAAAATTTGAGTGTTCAGTATTGCTGTCAAAAAGTGCTTTTGAGGAATAAAATATTCATTTTAGACATGTTATTATCAAGTAACAAATATGCATTTAAATAATTTTAAATTAGTTAATATTATTATATTTTAGTACAAATATAAAAAAATTATTATAACTTGTTGTTAATATTTTAATATATGAAATATAACTTTTAAATATTTTTAAGCAATAAATATTTATTATTTATAAAATTTAATTAGAATATATAAACTATATTTTAAATATTTAAATTTAATCATTAAATATTTGTAATTAGTATTTTAAAAAATATTTTTTATTTTTAATTAATGATTTTAACACATTTGTAATTAAGCAATAAGAAAAAAAGGAAAGTACTATGTTATTGGAGGGATGAAAAAATAATTAAGCACTAAAAGTGCTTTTGGCAGAGGAAAAACTAAAAAAATTAGCTTATCCTTTTCAGAAGTGCTTCAAAAGCACTTTTGAAAAGCTAAAAATTTGAGCCAAAAGCAGCTTGTTTAGCACGGCCTTTCTTTCAAAAGTGCTTTTGGAGTCAGAAGTGATTTTTTTAAGCACTGCAGAACAGGCCCTCACTAATCTCTTTCAAATTGGCCACAATATTAATTAAAATGAAAATCACATTTAACTAATGCTCTACCGAATTCTTTAAAAAAAAAAAACTTTCTATTGAAAAGTCACATTTAAAATAAAAGAATAAAATAATTGAAATTAAAATTCACAAAAAAAAAGACTACTTTGAAATAGCTATGGTCTTAGAGTATGCCCAAAGTCTAATCGTAAAATGATTGTAATTACATATTTGTTCATCTAATTTAATAATAAAAGGTATTGTCATTGTTATTTCAATTTATATTTCTTTGTACTAAATAAACCGTTTAATAATAAAGTCTTAAAAATAATATGATTATTCTTAAATGTCCTTAGTCAAGTATTGTTGTGTGCTTGAACAACAATAATACATTGAGACTAATATGTGCTTGATTTATGACAAGTGTTGTTATAAATATGTGACATCAAATTAACACATAAGTATGTGCTAGAGAACAATATAATTGACTGACCCACCGTGAGAATGTTTCTTGGGTTATTATCTAATAGTCACAACATTTCTCATAGTAATAATTGCATGTATTATTCTTAGACTTGAGATTATAATCATTCCAACATCCCGAGTTGTATGCTTTGACACAGTCAAACATCTTCCATAAATGGTACTATAAAGACTAATGATGGTTGTGCCATAATTTGTGTAGTGGGATGTGAGTGATCAAGATATGATTTGTCCCTCTTACATAATAAGAGAAATATCTCAGGTCTCTTAATTGAGTGAGACTAGAAATGTATGGTCATGCTCAAATTAGTTTATATGAGATATCACACTTATTTATTTATTTTAGTCTACTTGAGAATCAAGAAACAAGAGATTAGACTATATAAGTGTGACTATTGCATGACCTGTGTTCAATCTAAATATAAAGGACAAAAAGGATGTACTACATAATAGTGTTATCATAGAAGACCATGTCAAACCACGACTTCCTGCAACTTGGGTAGCATTAGAATCATTTTAATGTTATTGCCAATATTATAGGATCCTATTGTGTCATACCATTTGGTTGGGACGACCAAAATATAATGAAAGTTGAGATTATGTTTAACATGTCATAAAAGTGAAATTGATTATAAAAATGTTCTAATTATTAATTTAATTTGATAATTTTAAAATTAATCATAATATATATACATATTTGATGCATGTACTTTAATTTATAAATCTACCTTTTCAAATTTATTAAATATTGTATTTAATAAAATTTAGATAAGGAAAAAATATTAAGATTTAAATTAAATCGATATCTTCTTAAATAAGGGATATATATATCCTATTTTTCTTTTTTTTTGATTAATTTCCATTCAAAATAATTTTGAATAAAAAGGAAGGCAAATCTCAATTTCATAGTTACACTGTCATTGACTAATAGTGAAAATCAATTTTCTCTCCAAAAAGGTTTTGAGAGGTTTTCTGATTGTGCTGTTCTAGATGGAGCAAGTAAAAGCCAAATTTTTTATATTGCCGTTGGGGTTTATTTTAAATTTATATTTTTGGACATTTTTCAACCCGATTAATTTCTCGCACATGTATCCACAGCTTGTGATCATCGGAATTTACTTGTTGATGCGCTAGGATATAATGATAGTCCAACAACGCCTAACATTGAGCTTACACTACTTCAATTTCACCAATCTATTTGCTTATTTCCCAAAAAAAAGAAAATAATTCTCAAAATGTGAAAACTATTTTATATTTTCTCATAAAAAATCAAAGAATTATTTGGAAAAATAAAATAAAAAAATTTAGACACTCTCTTCTTATTGGAAAAATAAAAACAAAAAATAAATTTAAAAAATTGTAAAAAAAGAAAGAAAGAAAATCAATCTAAAACCTTTGAAGATTATTGGTGAGTTTGTGTTTGTAATGGGAAGTACCACTCTACCACCTCCTTTTCTAGTTGATTACATGCAATCTTACTCCGTGGAAAGGAAATTAATTTCCCATCAAAATAAAATTGTCAAAAAAAGGGAAAGGGGGTGAAGTAAGGAACATAACGTTATAATATGAGGTGGAAGAGTTGCTCATGTTTATATATATAGTGTTTTGAAAAACATTTGAGGTGATGATGAGAAATTGAGAATTAATTTTTGGGAGTGATGAAGAAAAAACCACTAAAAAATGATAAAATCAGAGTCTGTAATCAGAGTCATACAAACATATGGATATATGTTAACTACATTTACGAAGTTAGATTTTTTTAGGATAACTATTATTTATATATAATTAGTTGGATTAAGCAAATATTTAGGGTCTTGATACGTTTTCCTTTGCCTTATAGCACGTTTTGTTTCTTTTCCTCTATTTTTCTTTTGTTTCTTTGATGATTTGGCTATTTCGGTTTTTCTTTTAGGTTTTCTATTTCACTGTCTACAATTTCTGGGATTGGGTTGGAGGATGGGAAATGTGGAAGAGAATTTTGCTGATTTATCTCTTGAAGACGATGAGAAGGAGGTGGTCGGAGAGATCAGATCTAAGGGCCTCTTTTGAGAACTGTTTTGCAGGCTATTTTTTAACATCGAGTGTGGTTAATTTTACTCAATGCGGGCGAGGTTGGCAAATGTTTGGCATCCGATTGAGGGCATTTCTATCTTGGATCTGAATGAAGGCAGATTTCTTTTCCGATTATATCATTAGGTGGATGCAGATCGTATCGAGGCTGGCGGTCCTTTTAATTTTAACTCTCATCTTCTAGTCATGCACATATTAAGAGATGGGGATGATCCTAAAAATGTGTCACTGTTTAATGTGGATTTTGGGGTCTCAGTTTAATATTTACCACACAGATATATGTCTAAGTTAGTGGCCAAATAGATGGGAAATTTTATAAGGGTGTTTCTTGAGTATGATGTGAAGGTTGTTCTTTGGGGTATAAAGGAATAATGAGGGATAGAGTCAAATTCAAGATTCAAAAATTGTTGAAGCAAAAGAAGATTGCCACCAAATGGGACACATAATTATGTGAGTTTTGTATACGAAAAGCTCACGTTGTTTTGTTTTCTTTATGGTAGATTAGGGCATGGTGAAAGTTTTTGTCCTGGTAGAATTTTGCAAGAGAAGCAAGATTTAGTGCTAGGATAGGATATTTCCTTGCGTGCTCCGACCAAACAGGTGGTAGTGTTGAAAAGTGTATAGATAAGGGAGGAGGATATGTTCGGTGTGGCTAATGTTGAGGCTACTAATTCCGCAAATAAGGGGATAAAGGAGGGATTTTAGAAAACTTATCCCTATAATTTTGGTAGTAATCATCAAGGGAATATGATTTAGAATTTTGATGTGAATGGGAAGTTAACAGAGGTATAGTTACGGAGGCAACGGAAAAAGTTTCTTACTGAACTCAATAATGATCCATTTTTGGCCCAAAAACAAGGATCAAGGTCCACTGATTTAGATGAGGAAATGCATGAAGAGAGACCACTTGTACAGGAGGATGGGCTTAAGCATCCACATATTCAGTATGAGGACTTAGGGGTTTCAAACAAATTGATTTTGAATGATGAAAGGAATTTTATATTGGCAAGCCTTGCTCAGCGAGCTGGCTGAACGCAAAGAAACTCTTAAGTTTGAACATCCGAGGCCTGGGAAATCCTCAGACAGTTCATCGCCTTTAGCATGTGCTGAGGGGTTCAAACCCCTTTGTAAATTTTCTAGTGCAAACAAAATTACAAAATACAAGAATGGATTATGAAGGCTAGACGTTACGGTCAGATTATGAAGGCTACATCATTATGTAAAACATTATCGATTAATTTACGTGAAAACTTTATTTTAATTCAATAGTAATAAAGTTATTTAAAAAGAACATTAGTGTTCAAAAGATCATGTGAGAGCACTTTGTTGAAACCTTGTTTTATCGATTTTATTAAAATAATCCCTCTTACATAACTAATTAGGTTGTAAAACATCGTATCTAATTTCAAAACCTTGTAGTGGAAAAATACTTTATAATTTTTAGCCTTTAAAATCATAAAATCCCATTAGATATGTCGTCTTAAAGAAATGTGATTTATAAATAGTATGTTAATGAAATAAATACCAAAACCAAAAATTAATGTCCCAAAACAATTAGAAATTCGAAAGTCCATAAAGTCCAAAATTTAAACCAAAACATACTAAAAAAGCAAAATGTCTGAACCAAGCTTCAGATTCACCGCCAATCTTAAGTTTGAGGATCACCTGAAACGAACAAAACAAACGAGTGAGCTAGAAGCCTAGTGTCTGACTTGGTCCACATACAGAATTTTACTTATAGAGTTCATATATACAATTATTAGATCAAAATTTTTCATATATTCAGAATATATAGCATTATAGAGAAAATCTTGTCCCTATTTGCTACGCACCATCTCTATCCAACCAATCACACCAATTAGGACTATGGACGTCCATCCATTCAATCACACCGGTACGTAGCGATATGCCACTCATAAATGTGCAGCTGAGTTGGCAGACAGAAATTTGTGATTTAACCACTAAAATTGCAATAAAACTTCCAGAATACACTTCCTCTATCATATCAAATCCCACCCCAAATACACATGCAACAACATATAGCATACGTACATATCTCATAATTTGTATAGTATGCATAGTGAAACATATAATTTGTAGAACATAACATATCACACAGCTTATACTAAACGAAGCCTACTTATCATGCTTTCTAATCATACTCATGCATAACATATTGAATTTTATGTTTTTATAAGCTTAAAAAAGGCTCACGGATCCAATTTTTGACTTTCGTTATCGGCCCTTAATTAGGCCTTCAAATTAGCCAAAAATGGACCACAGATCATGTGGCCCACACGACCCAATAAGCCAGCCCGTGTGGTCCACATGGCCTACCTGTTCAGGTCGAGTAACCATACACAACCTTGTGCTCCACATAGCCCCTACATGGCCAACCAAACTGTTGTGTGGTGCAGACAATCTGTCAAATGGCCGACCACACAACTGTATGATGCTGGAAAATTTCAAAAACAACCATTATTTTCGGGTTTTTTTAGATATCCAGTCGAGTTTTTTGGGTTAGTTCACACACTTGATGATACTTCTGATAACCCAAACAAATAGTGCACTCCGAATCCAACATACAACATTAAAACGGATCGATAAATGAACAAAAAAAACACCAAAGTCTTGAATTCCATCGTTAAAATTTTAACACAACAATCCCCAAATATGATATTCAACCCACTTACCATGAAATTAACAACCACTATAGTTGTTCTTAACTTGCCGAAAAATCATTAGGCACCGTATGATTATGTCCTTATAGTACAAGAACAAGCAAATCCGATGTTAATAACAAAAGGATTAATGGAAACCTTTGCTTATCTTAACAAAGTTTCCCCAATACAGAAAAAAGACAACCTTAAAACAACTTATTGAACTCATCACAAAACCACAACAAGGAAGGAACAAGAATAGATGAAACTATAGAATTACTATGGGAAAAAGAAAGGTTTAATGTAACCAAGGGAAATTTTTGGAGAATGAAAAGAAAGGAAAGAAAAAGAAAGAAAAGTAAAAATGATTGATAGGGAAAAAAAGAGAAAAAGAAGGAAACATAATAGACTTTTAGGGGATATTTACAAACTGAAACGCCACTAAATCCATTCCCTAACAACTTATCCAAAATTTGAATTACACTCAAATTCCATCACATGGGCGACACAAGCATTGGAACAAATAAAAAATTTCCATTTAGCAATTGTAGGGATTCAAACTCAAGATCAAAGGGTAAGCTGAAGCCTTACCACAAAATCAGCAAGCTCATTCTTGTCAGCAAACAAAACAAAAGATAAGCCCATGGACTCAAGTCAAGCATAATACCAAAATTAATGGAAGAATTCCAAAACAAGGGAATTGAACTCAAGACCTAAAGCAAAAGCAAACATTCAAGGCACTTAACCAACAAAAACAAATCAAATCATTTGACATACTTAAACAATCCAAACTTAAGAAAACTGAGGCGTTATAATTCTCCCATCCTTAAAAAAATTAACCTCAAAATATACCTAACTCAAAGAGATGGGGATACTGTTAACGAAATGAATCTTCAAACTCCTAAGTGGCCTATTCTGAATCATGATTTTGCTGTAGAACCTTAACTAACAGAATGGTCTTTCTTTTAAAGACCTTAACCTTACGATCCAAAATTTACACTGGCTTCTCCTCAAAAGATAGATTCGGCCTTAACTCGATTTCATCCAATAGAACCACGTGAGAAGGATTAGATCGCTAACGCCTCAACATAGACACATGAAAGATGTCATGAAAGCAATCCAACTCCGAAAGTAGCTCTAATTGATAAGCAACCGGTCCAACATGCCTCAAAATTTGATATAGCCCAATGAATTGAGGGCTTAACTTGACATTATGACCAAATCTGAGAACTTTTTTTCCATGGAGACACCTTAAGAAAAATGCGGTCTCTCACCTCAAACTTAATTTCCTTCCTCTTAAGATTTGCATAAGACTTTTGTCTATCAGAAGTGGCCTTAAGTCAATCTCGAATCAAATGAACCTTATCCTCAGTCTCAGCTACTATACTCAGGACCCAAAACCTTCTTCTTACCCAACTCAGTCTAACAAAGCGTAGTACAACATTTTCGACCGTACAAGGTGATAAACCATAATTTATACATATTTTTATCCCATGCTTAGCACATTTATGGATGGTTTCTCCTTAGATTTGGTGAATTCGATAATCCTAATCTCTTAATTTCATGTTTTATACTTAGGTGAGCATATGAGAGTAAAAAGAGTGAGAAACGAGCCGAAAACGGAGAAAATAGACCTACATGGGAAATCAACATGGCCTGGACTTCCTCACACGGGCGTGTCACACAGCTGTGTCCATTTGGCAAGATTGAAGCACGACTTACACGGGTAGACTACACGCCCGTGCCTATTCAACAGCCTTGACCACGGGCTAGAGCAATCGCACATGGGCGTGTCCCTGCCGAGCCCAAGTATAGTCCTATTCGGAAAAGGCCACATTTGAGGGCTGTTAGGCATTCTAAAGCCAATTCAAACACCTGAGGAGGCACTTAGAATAGACACACGGAGTAGGAGGCAAGTAATTACTCAAGGGAAGCTGATTGATCCATCTCAGAAGTTGGATTCATCATCAAGACTGAAGATCTCCCTTCAATTTCCATTCAGGGGATTTGGGTTTTCTTTATGTTTTGTTATCTTTATTCTTTTGAGATGTTTTCTTTCATAAGTATGAACTAAACCCCCTAAATACCTAAGGGGAATGAAACCTAAGACAGATCTTGTTATTATTATCTAAATTGTATGATAAATATTTGACTTGTTCTTAATTATGTGTTCTTAATTCTTGATTTAATATTTTAGGATATTGATTCAAGTTAATACTCTTATTCAGAGGAGGAAAAAACCCTGTCTAAGAGTAAATTTGTCGTAATTAAGCGGAGTTGATTGCATAGCTAGAGATAGGGTGATAAGATTTTACTGGATTAGGGTGAAACCTAATAAGGAGATCCATAGATCGAGTTAATGAAACACTAATGTGTTAATTAGAAAGAGATTTCAATTAATCAACCTAGGGTTAGACATTATTAGCCTCGAGAGAGATAATAATATAACTTAGGGATTTCTACGGATCAAGTCAAATGAATAAATCATCTGATTCAGAGTCAAATAACAAGTGAAGTCTAGATGGATTTTTCCTTGGGTATTGTTTTAATCAATCGAGTATTCCCAAAAGCTTTTTCCCAATTTTCTCTCTGTGCACCCTTAGTTTAGTTAAGTAGTTTAGATAAACAAATTCCTTAATTTTTAGGCTAGATAATAAAAAGAAAGTAATTACTAGTACTATTGGTTCCTTTGGGTTCGACAATCCGGTCTTACTAAAGCTATACTACTATTCGATAGGTACACTTGCCTCAATCGTGATAATAGTTAGTTTCAAGAACGATTAATTATTAATTTTTAAAACCTGTCACGAATATCATGTACCAAGTTTTTGGCGCCGTTGCCGGGGAACTAAGATATTAGGAACACTCGATTTTTATTACTTTAGCCATTTTAATTTATTTGCAATTTAAATTTTTATTTTCTTTTCTAATTTTTCTTTTATTCGTTCCTGGCAGGTTTTTATAGTGTATGACTAGAAGAAACCCGTCGGGACCATTACTGTTTGATAGTGAGATCAATGCACAGTTTGCAGAAATTGTAGAGAAATAAGGCAAAGCTTAAGATACACAGAGGAAGAGCAAGAGGACAATACTTCAACCACAACCGAGGAGATGGCTGAAAACCAAGAAAATCCACTACCTCCTGCGATTGCTGCTAATCAGAATCCTGCTCCGTGTATTATGTATGATTATGCTAAACCTTCTTTAACAGGAACTGAATCGAGCATAGTTAGGCCTGCTGTTGTTGCAAATAATTTTGAACTGAAACCTAACACCATTCAAATGATCCAACAGTTTGTTCAGTTTGATGGTTTGCAGGATAAGGATCCCAATGCTCATTTGGCGAATTTTTTAGAGTTTTGCGACACTTAAAATCAATGGCGTTTTTGTTGATGCCATTTGCCTTCGGTTGTTTCCCTTTTCATTGAGGAATAAGGAAAAACAGTGGTCGAACTCGTTACCACGAAGTCAATCACTACTTGGGAATAAATGACCGAAAACTTTTTATTAAAATATTTTTCGCCGGCTAAAACGGGTAAATTACGTAATGATTCTCTTCTTTTGTGTGGATGAATTTAGAAACACTCTACGATGCATGGGAGAGATACAAGGACCTTTTGCGAAGATGCCCTCACCATGGGTTACCACTCTGGCTACAGGTTCAATCATTTCATAATGACCTAAATCCTTCGACTCGATAGATGATTGATGCAGCCGCTGGTGGAACTATCAATAATAAGACACCTGAGGATGCTTATGAATTTATAGAGGAGATGTCACTGAATAATTATCAGTGGCAAGTCATGAGGACAAAACCAACAAAAATAGCCGGCATTTTTAACATCGATTCGGTCACTGTGCTCTCTAATCAGGTAGAACTTTTGAATAGAAAAATTGACGGTTTTCTTGGTTCTTCACATGTTCACTCAGTAATGCAGTGCGAAGCAAATGGAGGTGAATCAAGCAATTCAGAATACTCACCCTATGGCCACAACATGGAGAACGAGTAGTTAAATTACATAGGTAATAATCCTCGATCTCAGAATAATCCTTATAGTAATACTTTCAATGCAGGATGGAGGAACCACCAAAATTTCTCATGGGGAGGCTAAGGGAATCAGAGACCACCACCACCTCTAGGCTTCCAACAACAACCTTACCAGTAAGAGAAAAAGGCGAACCTTGAGGAGATGCTAACAAAATTCATCTTGGTGTCAGAAACTAGTTTCCAGAAGACCGAGACAGCACTTAAAAATCAACAAGCGTCGATCCAAGGGCTTGAAACTTAGATAGGTTAGCTCTCTAAATTGATATCTGAATGACCACAAGGTAGCCTGCCGAGTAACACTGAATCTAACCCAAGTGAGCAACTCAACGCAATTACCATTCAAGATGAGGAAGGATTAGTTGCACCTGAACTAGAACCGAGGCAAGAAACTGTGGTAAGTAAAGGTAAAGGTGAGGTGGACCACAATGACCAGAAACCGATAAGTAAAGAGTACAAACCTCGTGTGCCATACCCCAACAATACAGACAAACAATTTGGTAAATTCCTTAAATTAATAAAGAAGTTACATATTAACTTACCGTTTATTGAAGCTCTTTCGCAGATGCCAAACACAGTCAAATTCCTAAAGGAGCTTTTAACAAATAAGCGAAAGTTGGATGAGGCGTCGCATGTGGAGCTAAATGCGGTTTGCTCAGCCATACTACAGAATAAGCTGGCCAACAAATTAAAAGATCCAGAGATTTTTACAGTTCCCTGTTTAATTGGTAGCCTAGATGTTAATAATGCTTTGGCTGATTTAGGGGTTAGTATCAATGTTATACCTTACAAAATGTTTAAGCAACTAGGTCTTGAGAAACCCAAACAAACTAGGATGAGTATTCAATTAGCCGATAAAACAATCAGATTTCCTAGGGGGATTATTGAAAATGTACTCGTTAAAATTGACAAATTTATATTCCCAGTTGATTTCGTTGTTCTAGACATAGAGGAGGATAGTAACGTTCCTTTAATTTTAGGGAGGCACTTTTTAGCGACCGCTAAAACAATAATTGAGGTTGGCATAGGTGAACTCACACTTCATGTGGGAGACGAAACAATCACCCTTCAAGCTCGTAATACGAGTAACACATCAAAAATTGAAGGTGGTTGTATAAATTATTCTACTAAAACTAACCATTTGGTGCAACCTATTTGCAGGAAATAAGTTCGAAGAACCTGCGTGAGCCATGTTCAAGCAATAACAAAGTACCTATCTATGAAGAACGAAGGCTACAAATCGAAACTAGATGAATGGCAGACACATAAACCGAAGACACGCGATAAACCAAAACCATGCCATTACGACCTTAATATCGCACCAAATCAACTTAAGGTTGGAGATAAAGTACTACTAGCTGCAGTAGACCCTTGTATTGCCATTTCTGAACCTAACGGAGCAATCCGTCTTACGGTACTCAGTATTTTTCCATATGGTACAGTCAAGGTAATTCATCCCAAATTCGGCATTTTTAAGGTAAACAATACTCGTCTTAAACCTTATGTTGATAAAATTGATAGCAGGGATGAGGAGTGTAAACTCCTCGCACCATCATGACCATGCACCAGAAAGGTAAGTCGAGCTTAGACTATAAATAAGCACTTCTTGGGAGGCAACCTAAGCACTAACGGTGTTAACTTCTTTAAATTTTAGTCTTTAACATTTAATTCACTAACTGAGTCACTGAACATAGGATTTCCAGAACCACACGGCCTGGAACACGGGCGTGCCGTAGGCCGTGCACATACCACGAGAGGCAACACGGCCATGCGATACGGCCGTGTGAAAACAGAGCAAAAACGTTTGCCCAACACGAGATCCGATAAGTTGCCACGGCCGTGCAACATGGCCGTGGGCAATCCTGCCAAATTAACACGGACATGTGACACGACCGTGCCCACCGACCGTGGTTGTGCCTGTCAAAATAACATGGGCGTGCGCCTGCATACACGGGTGTGGGAGAAGAGAACGAAGATTGACACGTCCGTGCAACATGACCATGTGCACCAATGCACCCAATTTCGAAAACCACAAAAAGCACGGGCTAAAATAAGGGCACACGGGCGTGCCCCACGGCCGTGTGCCCCAATTTCTTTATAAACACCTATTATTTATTTTATTTTTATATTTTAAAATTACTTTTTATTTCCTTTTAATGCTATTTTATCTTGAGATTTTATAATTTTTATTCGGCTATTTCTTTACGAGTAATTATGTTTCTTTATATTTCCTAAAAAGTTCCTGATTCTATCACAATTATAAGGAGCTCCAAAGCTCACTATTACTTAAGAACTTGCAACTCCATTGGAAAAGGTTTCCACGACTGCCAAATCCTGTCTGACCACCACGATAACCTCTTTGCTGGACACTATGGTTGTGGAACCCAACCTCTACCACCATCGGAATATCCTCCTCCACTCTCATCATTGCCTTGGCCGATTATTCTCCGTAACTCCAGTTCAGGGAGTTCATCCATCATTCAGGAAGTTTCACTTCTCTCCCTATCTTATGATTATATATTTATATTTTTCAATATATCTATCTTTGTACATTAAGGGCAATGTACATCTTAAGTGTGGGGGGTCTTTTATATCATTATCAGAAATCCCTGAATTTTGTCTTGTTCTCATGTGATCTTCTCATACCACTATTAGAATGAATTTTGATTAAGTTATGATTTTTATTGATATGTCTTGAATTAAAACATGGGCATTTATGCATTGATCATTTAAACTTTAAGACATTAGGGAATCAAGCATGATAAGTTGATTTTTTGAGAATTAAAATTTTTTTAAGTTGTTTCTCCAAGTTTAGATATTATCTTGAGTTGAAATTCACAAGTTTAAACATCAAAAAACCAAAATTTTTTTGAGATCTTGAGCCTTTAGAGCATATGTTATTTCTTTCATGCTTACTTTTATTATGAGTGCATCAGTATTGATTTGTTATTCTAGAACTTGCTTGATTATGCATGTCAAGACCACACCATTTGATTTGATATGTCGAGATGATAAAGGAATTTAGGTTTAACCCACTCACTCCATAAAAGCCTGCTTTCATAATTAACCCTTAGTTATCCCCTTTGAGCCTAACAAGCCATTAATTGATTTACCCTCAATATTAACCCATAACCCATTATTGTTGAAATCACCTAATTTGATCCCTATTTTTGTCAAGATTTGATTTGAACTAATTGCTTAGCTATGTTTTATTCTTCGTTGCAATAATTAAGTTCTATGTTATTTGACTCGTTCTAAAAAAAAGTGTTAATTCTATATTCTGAGAAGAAGCTCACTTGTATTCAACTGATAATTAGTTATTTTTCATTTCTTCAATTCAATATCGATTCTAACCTTTTCTTTCAGCTTGTGACCACACCCCCTAACCAAAGCCACGTTACAACCCTTTAAAGACCTTTGTGATTGATGTATCATCTCAATATATAATGGTGGAGATTTGATTTTCATGCAAGCCTATGGTAATAACTTTTCATATTGACTAATAAGTGTTTTATTTGATGTCCTTAAACACCTTGAGTGATTTGAGTGAATCTCTAGTGAGGATGTTAAACCCTGTGATATTTTAATCAAATGTGATTACTTAGATGATGGGGGACACCTATGTTTTCATGATAAAATGCTCAACTTGGAATGTTTGAAACTTTGATGTACTTTTAGTTGAATTTTCAATGTATAATTACTAATGGATTATTTTGAGATATTATTGATAGGGATTATAAATTGAGAAAATTTTATTTTGATTGTGAGTTGAGGATTTTGCTTGAGGACAGGCAAACGCTTAAATGTGGGGGTATTTGATAAACCATAATTTATACATATTTTTACCCTATGCTTAGCACATTGATGGATGGTTTCTCCTTATATTTGGTGAATTCGATGCTCCTAATCCTTTAATTTCATGTTTTATACTTAGGTGAGCATATGAGAGTAAAAAGAGCGAGAAATAGGCCAAAAATGGAGAAAATAGACCCACATGGGAAATCAACACAGCCTGGATTTCCTCACATGGGAGTGTCACACGGCCGTGTCCATTTGGTAGGATCGAAGCATGACTTACATGGGTAGACTACTTGCCCATGCCTATTCAACAGCCTTGACCACGGGCTGGAGCAATCGTACACGGGCGTGTCCCTGCCGAGCCCAAGTATAGTCCTATTCTGAAAAGGCCACTTTTGAGGGATCTTAGGCATTCTAAAGCCTATTTAAACACTTGAGGAGGCACTTAGAATAGACACACAGAGTAGGAGGCAAGGAATTACTCAAGGGTAGCCGATTGATCCATCTCAGGAGCTGGATTCATCGTCAAGACTGAAGATCTCCTTTCAATTTCCATTCAGGGGTTTTAGGTTTTCTTTATGTTTTGTTATCTTTATTCTTTTGAGATGTTTTCTTTCATAAGTATGAATTAAACCCCCTAAATACCTAAGGGGAATGAAACCTAAGACAAATCTTGTTATTATTATCTGAATTGTATGATAAATATTTAACTTCTTCATAATTATGTATTCTTAATTCTTGTTTTAATATTCCAGGATATTGATTCAAGTTAATACTCTTATTCAGAGGAGGAAAAGACCCTGTCTAAGAGTAAATTTGTCGTAATTAAGCGGATTTGATTGCACGCCTAGAGATAGGGTGATAAGATTTTGCCAGATTAGGGTGAAACCTAATAAGGGGATTCATAGATCGAGTTAATGCTAAGGCGTTAATTAGAAAGAGATTTCAATTAATCAACCTAGGGTTAGACATTATTAGTCTTGAGAGAGAAAATAATATAACTTAGGGATTTATATGGATCAAGTCAAATGAATAAATCGTCTGATTCAGCGTCAAATAACAAGTGAAGTCTAGGTGGATTTTTCCTTGGGTATTGTCTTAATCAATCGAGTTTTCCCAAAAGCTTTTTCCCAATTTTCTCTCTGTGCACCCTTAGTTTAGTTAAGTAGTTTAGATAAACAAATCCCTTAATTTTTTTGCTAGATAATAAAAAGAAAGTAATTACTAGTATTCTTGGTTCCTTTGGGTTCGACAATCCGATCTTACTAAAGCTATACTACTGTTCGATAGGTACACTTGCCTTCATTGTGTTAATAGTTAGTTTCAAGAACGATTAATTATAAATTTTTTAAACCTATCGCAAATATCACATACCACAAGGCCTCATAAGGCGCCATCTCAATGCTAGGCTAAAAACTATTATTGTAAGCGAATTTAGCTAGCGGTAAAAATTCCTCCCAACTACCCCGAAAGTCAATAACACGGCTCTAAAGCATATCCTCCAAAATCTGAATCACTCTTTCAGACTGACCATCAGTCTGTGGATTTAATGTCAAACTGAAATACAATCGAGTGCCTAGAGCCTCATGTAATTTCTTCCAGAATCATGAAGTAAACCGAGGATCAAGATCAGAGATAATCGATACTGGAACCCTATGAAGCCTAACTATCTCATAAACATAAAGCTTTACCAACTTCTGTAAAGAGTAATCGGTCCTAACCAAAATGAAATGAGCAAACATAGTCAATCAATCCCAAACAGAATCCTTCTTAGTAGGTGTTAATGGCAACCCACTAACGAAGTCCATCATTACCCGTACCCATTTCCATTATAGAATCTTAACATATTAAAGCAAACCAAAAGGAAGTTGGTGCTCAACCTTAACCTGTTGGCATGTTAGGCAATAGGACACAAAATGGGTTACCTCATGTTTTAATCTAGGCCACTAGTGCAACTTTCAGAGGTCACATACATCTTATTACCACTGGGATACATAGCATAAGGGCTACCATGCGCTTCTCGCAGAAGAGATTACCTTAAATCCACATCACTAGGCACACAAATACGACCTCGGAAACATAAAATACCATCACTATTAAACCCAAAATCTAAAGTCTATCCCTCATTAATCTGCGGAAATCGACTGATCAGAGACTCATCCAGAAGTTGCTTATTCTTAATCTTATCCAACCAGGTTGGCTTAACTTGCAATTCTACTAGAATCTCACCATCATTAAACAAATTTGGGCTAGCAAACATCACCCTCAACTTGGACATAGATCTTCAACTCAAAACATTAACCAACACATTAGCCTTACTAGGACAATACTCTATCATGCAATCATAGTCCTTAAGCAACTCAATCCAACAAGTTGCCTAAGATTCAACTCCTTCTGACTAGGGAGGTACTTAAGGCTCTGGTGATCAGTGTAGACGATGCCCCTCTCATCATACAAAAAATGCCTTCAAATCTTGAGAGTAAAGACAACTGTGACAAGCTCGAGGTCATGTGTCAGATAATTAACCTAATGCTGCTTAATCTGACTAGACACATACGCTACCATCTTACTCTCTTGTATTAGAACACAACCCAAACCGGTATGAGATGCATTACTATACACAATGAACTCTTTCCCAGATTTGATCTGAAACAGAACGGGTGCCTGAGTCAAAACAAATTTGAGCATCTTAAAGCTCGATTGCTGCTCATCAGTCTACACAGACAGAATATTCTTACGTAATGACTTAGTTAAAGGAGCTTCTAACAATGAGAACCCCTCGACAAACCTCTGATATTATCCCGATAAACCAAGGAAACTTCAAAGCTCAGTCACATTCCTAGGCTACTTCTAAACTAGAATAGGCTCTATCTTTTTAGGGTCCACTCGAATCCCCTTATCAGAATCCATATACCCTATAAACATAACCTCACTCAGCCAGAATTCGCACTTACTCAACTTAACATAAAACACTTTCTCATGAATAATCCGAAGAACCATTCTAAGATGCTCATCATATTTATCCTCGATCTTATAGTATACCAAGATATCATCGATAAACACTATTACGAACTGATCCAGATACAACTGAAAAACCCGGTTCATGAGATCCATGAATGCAATTGGAGCAATAGTAAAACTAAGTGGCATGACAAGGAACTCATAAAGCTTATAACGATTCCTTAGAATGATGAAAATGTCCAAGTGTACACAATCGCAACAAGTAATAAAGTGACAAGTAAATGTCGAGTTATTGTACCCACAGGGACTGTGAAAGAAAAATATTTATGAAATGAAAATCAACACTTTGGTGATTAAAAATATTTTGATTTTGGGGAAGTGATTAAAAACTAAAATTTAACTAAGTAAAATAAAATAAAAATAAAAATAAAAGTTCCTATGCACGATTTCAAAATATGGTTTTAATCAAGATGACATAATTATGTTAGATCAATTACATTTCTTAACTTAATATTACCATAATAATGTTCATGTTGTTACGAATAAATTCATGGCAACTTGGTAATTTGTTAACTACAACACATACAGACTTATTAAATTAAATAATCTCTTGAACGTATTACTATACCAATTCAAAAAATTAATCAATTTTAATAAGCAAGTAAAAGATTAAGTGAGGTAATAATATATTTCTATATTGAAACAAATTAATCACAATAATCTTGCAAGTTATGCAAGGCTAATGTGCCATTTAATGCCGTCGCTAATTTAACCCTCAGTTACCTAGAAGATTAAACGTGCACTGATTAAGTATTGTTTCAATTAATTACAATTTCAACACAAATAACAATTAATTCAATAGTTACCTTACAATTATAATGCGAGTATAACATAATCATGGTTTTACTTAATCAAACAATTTACCAAGACCTATAAAAACATGAACACAATTTTAATAACTTAAGTACACGAAATGAAATCAACCTAATACGAATTAAATTTAATCCATGTTAATTAAATTTAGAATATCAACATAAAAAATTTTCATAGACATGATCATAAGAACAACAAGAAATGTCAAAGGATAGGAAACTAGAATCAAATCTTGTGTTTCTCCGAAACTAGACTAGTTGCTCCTCTCCTCCTCCGCTCATTCTTGCTATTCCATGGCTTCTAGAAGCACCTGAATACTGCTACCCAAGGTGGTTGAAGGGATATTTTCCAAAAGGAAAATCGACAAGGGAAGTGGAGGGAAAAAATGGTAAATAAATGAGAGAAAGTGAGTGAAAGAGAGAGTTATGTGGGATATGAAGGGTGTTGAATGAATAGTTGAATAAGGTATTTATAGGTGGGAATGGTTGCTAAAAATAGCAAATATTAGTAGCCACACACTCTTTCTTGGCCGGCCATACAACAAGCAAGTTTGAATATTTCAAACTTGCTATTTTAAGCTAGGGGTAAATCTTCAAAGGCACAAAAAGTGGAGGGATTTGAATAGGATTTTAAGAAAACTTAAGGGTTGTTTTGCAATTAATTTAATCAGCTAAGTAAGCTGTTTGGGTCAGTTTTGGGCTGCAAATTTTCTTATTGGATCAGTCTTCAATGCTTAGCACACTGAGCCATTTTCTCCTTCAGGCTTTATATTAATTTTAACCCAATTTAACTTGGATAAAAATTAAATATAAAGTATATAAAATGATAATCAATTAGACTGACCTTGGTTGGAAAAATATTTAATCTTGCCCTTGGTTCACTCGATGCAAAAATTCCCTAATTGTTCAAGCCTTTTAAGGTGTCTGTTGAGCCAATTTTCACCTTTTGTGCAAAACTATAAAAATAAGCCAAATTTGTAAAAAAATATTATAAAAAAACTAAAATTCAATATGTTAATAATTTAAGTACAATTTAATTATTATATAATTAAAGTGCGAATTTCAAAAAAAATTACTACGAAACTACATGAATTAAAGCTCAAAAGGTCCTGAAAAAGTCTATATATTTTTGTGTTTCCAGTCCTAAAGACAATCTTATTCACATCAACCACTTTAAGCTTCAATTGATGATATCCAGAACAAAGATCAATCTTCAAGAACACTGATGCCCCACTGAACTGATCAAACAGATCATCAATCTTCGAAAGTGGGTACTTATTATTTACCGTCAATTTGTTCAACAAATGATAATCCACACACATTCTCATAGAGTTGTCCTTCTTTCTAACAAAGAGAACCGATGCACCCCACGAGGACACACTAGGTCGAATTAACCCCCTATTTAGAAGTTCTTGAGGCTGTAACTTTAAATTCTTTAGCTCCTTCAGTGCCATACTATATGGGGTGATGGACACTAGAGCTGTCCCAGGTAGAACCTTAATTCTGAACTCAACCTCCTTATCCGAAGGTAGTCCTGGTAACTCATAAAAAAAGACGTCTGAAAAATCCTTATCAGTGTGAATTCCCCTCACAACCGATCCCTCAACATTAGTGTTATGTACATAATCCGAATACATATCACACCCTTTATGAACAAACTTTTTGGCTACCAAAGCGGAGATCAGATTAGAGAGGTAATCTCGATGCTTGCCGACCATCACAACCTCCTTACCATCCGCAACCTTAAAAGTCACCCTATTAGATTCACAATCTAATCCAACCTAATGCTCCACCAACCAATCCATACCTAGTATCAAATCAAATTCTCTGAACAACAACTCCATCAAATCAGTCAGAAATAAAAATCCTTGAACCTCAAGCAGACACCTCCTAAACACTTTACTAACTTGAATAGACTGTTCCAAAGGATTAATCACAAAAAGCTCACTACTAATGTCCTCATCTAGAATACCTAGATTACCTGGTACACTAGCAGAAATATATGAATGTGTGAAACCATAATCAATCAAAGCAAAATAAGGAAACAAATGTATAATAAATGCACTGGCTATCACATTGGTCGCATCCCTGTCCTCACGGCCCCTCACTATGTAAATAAAATTTAGCTACCTAGCCTCAGTTTGAATCACACCTCTGCTCGGTGCCTTTTGAATAAGACCACCACCATACTGCCTCTCATCTGACCACGGCCTCTAGAAGGCTATTGAACAACCCTCTTAGGTTGAACATGATCCTGAATTAGAGCTCGCACAAGCTCAACGATAAGAGGACACTCATTAATCTTATGCTCAGCAGATCCATATTTGTAGCTAGCCCTAACCCTTATCCAACACTCGCTCTGATGGTGTCTATTACAAAAATCATAGATCAAGACCCACTCAACCTTGGTAATAGGTTCAACTTATTGAGGTCTCTCAAATTTGGCCCGTTCCATAAGCCACTGAGAAGAACTAGAAGGATTTGAATCCTTCTTTTTCTTGTTCTAATTCTTTTCCTTATCCCTTTTCTCGCACTCCGCTCACTTAATCTCCTCGGTAATCTTTACCTTTTCCACCAAAGTTTTGAAGACTCGCTTTCATTGTGGAGCTACTAGAACCTTAATGTCGTACCTTAGTTCCTCCTTAAATCGAATACTCTTATCATAATTAGTCTCAACCAAAATACGAGCATACCTCCTTAGCTTAAAAAATTTGGTCTCATACTCGGCCACTGATTTATCCCCCTAATTCAGCCCCATAAACTCGCTTTTACGGGTGTCAACATAACTCACTAATACATACTTATTCTGCAAGGCACTCTAGAAATAAGCCCAAGTCACTTGTTCAGGCTGGGTGCCCTACTCAACCGTCAGCCACCACTGATAAGCTTCGTAGCGAAGTAAGGACATTACACCCTTCAGTAGCTACTCGGGGGTGCAATCTAGATCATTCATTATTCTCTCTGTAGCCTCCAATAAATGCTCAACTACAGTAGGGGCAACCCTAACAACACCTCTAAATAATTTTTCCCCATTAGACCGAGTCGTTCAGTTACCTACCCTCGGCTTTTAGATCTAGTATGGGTCTCAACGACCATATTTAAAACCCTCAACATTTCTTGGGATAGTGTGTCATCCCTAGCAGTCTGAGCCCTAGACTCAGTCTCAACATAGGACTTCCAATAGTATTGCTTGTATCTAAGTTGGGCAAACTACACATTGAAGATGGCTCAGCCTAAGCCCCCTAACGGTGACCATCGCGCCCACAGGTACCACATCATCGTGATCTACGAGTATTCATTATCTTATCTACAATTTCAAAGTTTTATGTATTAGTTTAGGTTTCAAAAATCCTAAATCTAAAGTTTTATCGGAAGTACTTATTAGTGTTTAAAGAGTATTTTAATCTTTTACAGTCTTTAGAGGCAATCGTTTGTACTAAAGTACCATAAGTAAAAGTATCTAAAGTATAGCTAAAATTTGAGTTTCTAAATAGGATCGACGCTGGAGTCTCGGTTTCACTTTTCAGAAATAAAAAAGTCAAATTTAATGAAGATTCCTAATTAAAGTAGTTAAAAAAAACATTTTGGACCCAAAGATGCACAGCCCTTGTTTTATAACCTGACTCTGATACCACCAAATATAACACCGTTATGGTCGGATTATGAAGGCTACATCATTACATAAAACATTGTCGATTAATTTACGTGTAAACTTAGTTTTAATTCAAGAGTAATAAGTTTATTTAAAAAAAACATTAGTGTTCAGAAGATCATGTGAGAGCACTTTGTCGAAACCTTATTTTATCGATTTTATTAAAACAATCCCTTTTGTATAATCAATTGAGTTGTAAAACATCATATCTAATTTCAAAATCTTGTAGCAGAAAAATACTTTATAAATTCTTGGCTTTTAAAATCATAAAATCCCATTAGATATGTTGTCTTATAAAAATACGATTTATAAATATTACGTTAGATAAATAAATACCAAAACCAAAAATTAATGTCCCAAAACAATTAAAAATTTGAAAGTTCGTAAAGTCCAAAATTTAATCCAAAAATACTAAAAAACAAAATGTCTGAATCGAGCTTCGGATTCACCGCCAGTCCTAAGTCTAAGGATCACTGAAACAAACAAAACAAATGAGTGAGCTAGAAGCCTAGTGCGTGACTCGGCCCACAGTCAGAATTTTACTTATAGAGATCACATATACAATAATCAGATCAGAATTTTTCATATATTCAGAACATATAGAATAATAGAAAAAACCCTAGCCCCATCCATTACACACCATCTCCACCCAACCAATTACACCAATTAAGACTATAGGAGTCCATCTATCCAATCACATTGGTATGTGGCGGTATGCCACTCATAAATGTGTCATCCAGCTACCAGATATAAGTTTCTGATTTAACCACTAGAATTGCAATAAAACTGCCAGAATACACTTCCTACATAATATCAAAACCCACCCAAAATGCACATGCAACAACAAATAACATATGTACATAGCTCATTATTTGTATGAAATGCATACCGAAACATATAATTTGTAGAACATAACATATCACATAGCTTATACTAAACGAAGCCTACTCATCATGCTCTTTAATGAGACTCATGTGTATCATACTGAATTTTACATTTTTATTAGCCAACAGAAGGCCCACAGATCCAATTTTTAAGTTCTATTATTGGCCTATAATCGAACATTCAAATTTTCCAAAAAGGGCCCACATAGCCCAATAAACCAGCCCGCGTGGTCCACATGGCCAACCTGTTCAGGCCGTGTGATCATACACGGCCGTGTGCTCTACACGGCCATGTAGTGCACATGTTTGCCACATGGTCGTGTGACATTGGGCAGTTTCGAAGACAATCCCTTTTTCAGGTTGTTTTGAGATTCGGTCAAGTTTTTTTGGTTAGTTCATAGACCTGATGATAATTCTGATAACTCACACAAATAGCTCACTCTAAATCCTATATACAACATTAAAATAGATCTATAAATGAACAACAACGACACTGAATTCTTGAATTCCATTGTTAAAAATTTAACACAACAATACTTAAACTTGATATTGAACCCACTTACTATGAAATTAACAGCCACCAAAGTTGTTCTTAACTTGCCAAGAAATTGTTAGGCACCGTACAATTATCTCCTAATAGTACAAGAATAAACAAATCTGATGTTAATCATAAAAGGATTTACCGAAAACCTTCTCTTATCTTAACAAAATTTCTCCAGTACAAAAAAAAATTCAAAACACCTTGCCGAACTTGTCACAAAACCACAACGAGGAAGGAATGAGAATAGATGAAATAACATAATTTTTACGGGAAAAAAAGCTTAAGTGTAACCAAGGGAAATTTTTGGAGAAGGAAAGGAAGGGAAAGAAAAAACGACAGAAAAGAAAAAGAAACAAAAAAGATTGATAGGAAAAAGAGAGAAAAAGAAGGAAACATAGGAGAATTTTAGGGGATATTTACAAACTGAAACTCCATTAAATCCACTCCCTAAAAACTTGTCCAGAATTTGAATTACACTCAAATTCCATCACATGGGCGACACAAGCATGGGAATGAAAATAATATTTTCTATTTTGCAATTATAGGGATTCAAACTCAAGAGCAAAAGGAAAGGAGAATCCTTACCACTGAATTAACAGGCTCATTCTTGTCAATAACCCAACAAATTAAAAAAAAAGTTCGTAGACTCAAGTCTAACATAATACCAAATTAATAGAAAAATTCCAAGAACTCAGGACCTAAATCAGACATTCAAGGCATTTAACCAACAAACCAAATTAAATTATTTGACGTACTTAAACAATCTAACTTAAGAAAATTTGGGTGTTACAGTGTACGTCAATCATGTGGTTTTCAGAATGGAGTTGATGTTACTTCTATTGAGAGTAGTGGTGGTCTTTCTCTTGGGGTGGAAAAATAACATTATTGTTCTGCTACGACCTTTTCCAAGTAGGCATATTGATGTTTTAATTAATGATGATTCAAAAAGAAATTGTTGGCAGTGTACATGGTTTTATGGAGCACTTGAGGAACATAGAAGGGAAAAATTTTAGAATCTGTTAAGGCAACTGGATGATTCTCCGGAGGTTCCATGGCTTGTAATTGGAGACTTTAATGAAATTGATGTTCTTTTAAGAAGAAAGGGGGTTGTTGCGTAGTGAGCGCCAGATGAATGCTTTTAAAAGTGTGTTAGAGGATTGTTCATTAGAAGATTTTGGTTACAATGGTTTTTGGTATACATGGGAAAGGGGGAGATTGACGAGCAATAATATTAGGGAGTAGCTTGATAAGGGTGTTGTGAATGGACTATAAGTTAACTCATTTACCACAAACATTTTCTGATTATTGCCCTGATTTTGGTTAAGACCATTTTTGTCCTTAATGAGCCCCCACGAATATGACACTTTAAATTTGAAGTTGCATGGTCAATAAGGAATCATGTGAATCCGAGGTCACAAGGTTTTGGGAAAGTTCAGTGGGTCTTGTCCTGGATAGGCTTCGTATTGTCAGTGAGGGGTTGAATATATGGTTTAGGAAAGTAAAATGTAAGAACAAGATGACTAAGGTTGATCTTCAAAAATAGCTTGAGTCGTTAAGTTACTTGTTTCCAACAGATGAAGTTTTGGGGGAAATGTTGAGGTAAAACTTGCATTGAATTTAACATATGATAAGGAGGAGTTACATTGAGAACAACGGGTGAGGGAAAATTGGTTGAAATTTGGGGGACAAAAATACTACATTTTTTCATCGTTTTGCTTCACAGAGAATACAGTTGAACCGCATTCGTAAGTTGGAGGATAGTTGTTGGATGGTAGTAGAAGAAGACCGTGAATTGGGATGGGTAGCTCGTGAGTATTTTGAATCACTTTTCACCATACAAGGTGTGTCAAATGCTAATAGGATTTTAGAAGGGTTTAGTAGAAGCATAACGACAGACATGAATGAGCGCCTAAGCCGAGATTTTACCAATGAGGAAGTATCTGTTGCTTTAAAATCAGTGTGTCCATTTAAGGCATCAAGGGAAGATGGTTTAGGTGTGGTGCTTTATCAGTGATTTTTGTATGTAGTGGGAGGTGATGTGGCGAGATTTTGCATAGCTATTCTGAAAGGTGAAGTTCATTTATCTTCTATTAATCATACTTACATTATTTTATACCAAAGGTTAAGAATCCCTGAAACATGTTCCATTTTAAACCCATTATTCTTTGCAATGTTATCTACAAAATTACTTCAAAAGTGTTGGTGAATAGGTTTTAAGAAGTGCTTCATTTATGCATTGATAAGGTACAAAGTGCTTTGTTGATGAGCTATCTTATTTCTGATAACACCATGGCTGCTTATGAGATTCTGTGCTCTCTTAGGAATAGAAAGCTAGGCCAGAAGGGTGGTTTGCGCTTAAGCTGGATATGAGCAAGGCTTATGATAGTGTTGAGTGGCACTTTATTGAGGTGATGTTGTTGAGAATGGGTTTTTCCACTGGTTGGGTTAATGGTATTATGAAATTTTTTTCATTTTTCTCTTACTTGGTTATGGTTAATTGGGTGATTGGTGAGAAGTTTATGTCGACTCATGGCCTTAGACAAAGGGACCTTTTGAGTCCTTATTTATTCCTTATTTATAGAGAAGGCCTTTCTGTTCTATTACGTATGGAGGCGTTGAATGGTCAGATTCAAAGGGCAAGGGTTGTGCAGGTTGCACCTCAGATTACTCACCTATTATTTACTGATGATAGCCTCATCTTTGAGGAAGCTACAACCATGGGAGCTGACATGTTAAAGCGGATCTTGCAATAATATGCAAGACGTTTGGGACAACTTATAAAATTTGCAAAGTCTAGTGTCTTTTTTAGTATAAATGTAAAAGAGGGGAATCCGTTAGATGTTGGTTATATTTTGGGAGTTGTGCATATGGGGAATTTGGAAAAGTATTTATGTTTGTCTCCTATAGTGGGAAGGAATAAGAAAAGGGCTTTTATGAATATTAGGGATAGAGTATGAAGCAGAATTATTTCTTGGAGTGCGCAAACTCTTTCAGTGGGAGGGAGGGAAGTCTTTATAAAGTCTGTTTGTAACACCCTTTAACTTGTATCTATCCCCGGAACAGGGTTACAGAGATTATCAAAACTTTCAAAACATTTACAGATAAATCATGTCAAACACGGTTTATTTTTTGAGATTATTCAAAACGTCCCTTAAATGGACCCTCGAGGCCCAATATAGGCATTAGAATCAAATCAGAACTTAATCGAAAACTCTAAGAATTTTTCGTGAAATTACAAAAATTTTCTAAGTTACAGGGCTTAGGCCATGTTCGACCTTGTGTAAATCTCTTACTTGTGCACACAGCCATGCCACACGCCCGTGTGCTAGGCCGTGTGCTTAATTAAATTCTGTACAAAATTAGGTGTAGGTTTCACACGGCCAAGACACACGCCCATGTTCTAGGCCGTGTAGCACACAAGGATGAGACATACGCCCGTGTCTCTGCCCCTATGCTCAATTTTAAGCATTATGTTTTCTTGAATTTAAGGTGCAGGGGACACATAGCCTAACCACACACCCATGTACCAAGCCATCTATCACACACGGTCTAGACACGCGCCCGTGTGGACAAAAAAAGCCATTTCTGGCTTCATTTCTCACCCAAAATCACACAAAAGGCTTGCACTTAAAACTCACATCCAATTCCAACCATTTCAAGCATTTAAATTAAGCAAACTCTATCATTCAACAAGGCATATCATTACATGCATATGTGTTTGTAAACTTACCTTGATTTAACTTAGGCATTAACATCATTTGATCACATATACTTAACATAACACATGTGTATATATCATAATAACCTACTTAATCATACAAAAATAAACCATTACTAGCCATTCCAATGGCTAGGTTATAAGACATCATTTTCAAGCCATTATTGGCCAAGTTGTTCTATACATGCCATTATACCAAAATGACACTATTATAAATACCCAAAATATCTAGTAGATAGTGTGACGATACTCCAATGATCTCCAACCTTAACGAGCTTTCGAGCACCATAAAACAGGGGAAAATAAAGTGGAGTAAGCATTACATGCTGTAACACTCGGGTTTGTGCAAGTGTACACAGTTGTTATTAAGTAATAAGTAAGTATCAAGTTATTGTCTTCACAGGGATTGTATTTGTGCTAAGTCACTTAATTTGTAAAAGTGTATTAAAAATTTGATAAATAAAAACAATATAATTGAGAAGTGATGAAAAATTAAGTATATGAAACTAAATGCAATGATCCCTAATGCAATTTATCCTAAGTATACAAACTATATGAATGAGATAAATTTTAGCAGAATTAACACAATAAGCAACAATTATAACATAAATAAGCTAGGACAATTACTTTAATTAAACTCAAATTATTGTTCACATGCTTATCAATATTCGGAAAAACATTCCATGACAACTCGATCTTTCATGAGTTTGGAAACCACATTAGGTCCTTTCAAAATCCGTTTCTTAGTAAATACGCATTTTACTGATCCTTATTTACTAAGGGTTTCTTAGTATTCGTGTGAGGTAACAGGGACATGTTAGGTTTGAAACAACTTAATCACACAAATCTAAAAACTATGCAGATAATAGAGCCTGGTTAGAGTTGTTATGAAACCTACAATTTAATCGGGTTAGGATCTAAATTGAGCATGCACATTTCAATTATGCGTCCATTAGCCATCGTCTGGTTAGGATCGCTCAGCTAATTTAGGTGCATTTCAATCATGTATGAACGAAATACAGACTTGATTTTAATTGAAAACATGAACGATTGAGGCACAAACATTATAAGCATGAATCAAATAATTATTATTAAATCAAAGCAATCATCCTAGCTTAAATAAAATTAAGCTATCATTGTTGTAAACAAGAACAAAAAACACATAACAAACATTTTTGAATTAAATTAAAGTAAGAAAGATTAAACCCAATTTAGAGTGGTTGTCACCCAAGACTCTGATTGATGAGGGCTCCTTCGTTCCTTCACTTTGCTCCTTTGCTGATGGCTCTCCGAGATGGCCGAACAAGGGTTTTTTAAGAGGCTAATTTGCTCAAAATATTTATGCAAAGATGATGATAGGCGTAAGGGGAAAGAGAGATAAGAGAATTGAGAGAGGAGAGAATGATGAATGAGTGCGAGATGAATGAGGGATGAGGGATGATTGAAAAAGTGAGAAAGGGGCTCTTATTTATAGGTGAGGCATGGGAGCTAGTTTGCTAAAAATAGGAGTGTCCATCTTTCAAAACTCCTTCCAAGGGTGGCAGGCCATTGATAAACCGTAATTTATACATATTTTTACCCCATGTTTAACACATTTTATGGATGATTTTCCATTAGAATTGGAGAATTCGATGCTCCTAATGCTTTAATTTCATGTTTTACACTTAGGAGAGCATAGGAGAGTGAAAGGAATGAGAAACGGGCCAAAAACGGAGAAAATGGGCCAAAGTATGAAATCAACATGGCCTGGACCTCCTCACACGGGCAGACCATACAGCCGTGTCAATTTGGCAGGCTCGAGCACGGCCTTAAGTAATCGCACACGGGCGTGTCACATGGGCGTGTTACACGGGCGTGTCCCTACCGAGCCCAAGTTGAGTCCAATTCGGAAAAGGCTAATTTTGAGGGCTTTTAGGCTTTCTAAAGCCTATAAATACACCCTAGAGAAGGAAGAAAAGGAGGACAGAGTAAGGGGTAAGGAATTACTTCAAGAAAGCCGATTGATTCATATCAGAAGTCAGATTCATCATCAAGACTGAAGATCTCTCCTCAATTCCCCTTCAGGAGTTTTGGGTTTTTTTATGTTTTGTATTATTTATTATTCTGAGATGTTTTCTTATTTAGTTATAAACTAAATCCCCTAAATACCTAAGGGGAATGAAACCTAAGACGAATCTTGTAATTATTTTCTGAATTGTATGATAAATATTTGACTTGTTCTTAATTATGTGTTCTTAATTCTTGTTTAGATATCCCAGGATACCGATTCAAGATAAGCTCTTATTCAGAGGAGGAATAGACCCTGCCTAAGAGTACATTTGTCATAATTAAGCGGAGTTGACTGCGCGCCTAGACATAGAGTGACAAGATTTTGCCAGATTAGGGTGAAACCTAATAAGGGGATCCATAGATCGAGTTAATACAACCCTAGAGTGTTAATTAGAGAAAAGTCTCGGTTATTCAATCTAGGGATTAGACGTTATTAGTCTTGAATAGGGATAATAACATAACTTAAGGATCTCTACGGAACAAGTTAAATGAATAAATCGTTCGATTCGGAGCCAGAATAATAAGTACAGTCTAGGTGGATTTTTCCTTAGGTATTGTCTTTATTCAATCGATTTTTCCAAAAGCGATTCCCAAATTCCATTCTGCATGCATTCTTAGTTTAGATAATTAGTTAGTTAAAACAAAAACCTCTTTATTCTTAGGCTAGATAATAAAAAGACAGTTATTACTAGTACTTTTAGTTCCTTTGGGTTCGACAATCCGGTCTTGCTAAAACTATACTACTGTTCGATAGGTACACTTGCCTACATCGCGATAATAGTTAGTTCAAGAACAAGTAAATATAAATATTTAAAACTTATCACGAAACCTCGCAATCAAGTTTTTGGCGCCGTTGCCGGGGAATTGAAATATTAGGAACACTCAATTTTTATTACTTTAGCCATTTATTTTTCGTGCACTTTAATTTATTATTATTTATTAATTTACTTTTTCCTTCTCTTGGCAGGTTTTTATAGTTTATGACTAGAAGAAATCCGTCAGGACCATTACTTTTTGACGAAGAAATTGATCGTACAGTTCGTAGAAATCAAAGAGAAATAAGGCGAAACTTAAGATACACAGAGAACGAGCAAGAGGATGATACTCAACCCCCAACTGAAGAGATGGCTGAAAACGAAGGCAATCAGCTACCTCCTACAATTACGGTTAATCAAAATCCTGCTCTGCACACTATGTATGATTATGCTAAGCCTTCTTTAACAGGAACTGAATCGAGCATAGTTAGACCTGCTGTAGCTGCAAATACTTTTGAATTAAAACCTAACACTATTCAAATGATACAGCAATTTGTTCAGCTTGATGGTTTGTAGGATGAGGATCCCAACGCTCATTTAGCAAACTTCTTAGAACTATGTGATACATTTAAAATTAATGGTGTTTCTGATGATGCCATTCGTCTTTGGTTATTCCCATTTTCATTGAGGAACAAAGCTAAACAGTGGTTGAACTTGTTACCACGAGGGTCAATTACTACATGGGAACAAATGACCGAAAAAATTTTACTAAAATATTTTTCGCCGGCTAAAACGGCTAAATTACGTAATGATATCTCTTCTTTTGTGCAGATGGGTTTAGAAACACTCTACGATGCATGGGAGAGATACAAGGACCATTTGAGAAGGTGCCCTCACCATGGATTACCGCTTTGGCTACAGGTTCGAACGTTCCATAATGGCCTAAATCCTTCGACTCGACAAACGGTTGACACAGCTGCTGGCGGAACCATCAATAATAAAACACCTAAATATGCCTATTAGTTTATAGAGGAGATGTCACTGAATAACTATCAGTGGCAAGTCATGAGGACAAAGCCAACCAAAATAGCCGATGTTTATAACGTCGATTCGGTCACCATGCTCTCTAATCAGGTCGAACTCTTAAATAAAAAGATTGATGGTTTTCATAGTTCTTCGTAGGTTCACCCAGTAATGTAGTGTGAAGCAAGTGGAGGTGGAACAAACCATTCGGAATACCAACTTTATGGCCACAACATGGATAACGAGTAATTAAACAACATGGGAAATAATCCTCGACCTCAAAACAATCCATATAGTAACACTTACAACGCAGGTTGGAGAAACCACCCTAATTTCTCGTGGAGCGGTCAAGGAAATCAAAGACCACAACCACCTCTAGGCTACCAACAACCACCCTACCGACAGGAAAAGAAGCTGAACCTTGAAGAGATGCTCTCAAATTTTATTTCGGTGTCCGAAACTAGTTTCCAGAACACCGAGATAGCACTTAAAAATCAACAAGCGTCGGTCCAAGGGCTCGAAACTCAGATAGGTCAGCTTTCCAAACTAATTTCCGAACGACCACAAGGTAGCTGCCGAGTAAAACTGAACCCAACCCAAGGGAACAGCTAAAAGCAATTAATATTCAAGATGAAAAAGGAGTTGTTGAGCCTGAACCAGAACTGAGGCAAGAAACTGTGGTAAGCAAAGGTCAAGGTGAGGTAGACAACAATAAAAACAAAACGGTGAATATCGAATATAAACCTCGTGTGCCATACCCCAATGCGATAAGGAAAGATCGCTCAGATGAACAATTTGGTAAAGTCCTTAAACTCTTAAAAAAATTACATATTAACTTACTGTTTATTGAAGCCCTATCGCAGATGCCAAACGCAATGAAATTCTTAAAAGAGCTTTTAGAAAATAAGCAAAAGTTGGACGAGGCATCGCATGTGGAGCTAAACGCAGTGTGCTCAGCTATTCTGAAAAATAAGCTACTGAACAAACTAAAAAATCCAGGGAGTTTTACGATTCCTTGCTTAATTGGTAGTTTAGATGTTAATAATGCATTAGCTGATTTAGGGGCTAGTATCAACGTCATGCCTTATAAAATGTTTAAGCAACTAGGTCTCGGGAAACCCAAATAGACTAGGATGAGCATTCAACTATCAGATAAAACTATAAGATTTCCTAGGGGTATTATTGAAGATGTGCTAGTAAAAATCGATAAATTTATATTTCCCGTTGACTTCATTATTTTAGACATAGAGGAGGATAGCAACATTCCTTTAATTCTGGGAAGGCCCTTTCTAGCAATTGCGAAAACAATTATTGATGTTGGCACAGGTGAGCTCACGCTTCGCGTAGGAGATGAAACACTCACCCTTCAAGCTCGCAATTCTGACAACACAACGGAAATTGAAGGTGATCGTCTAAATCATTCTATTAAAACTGACCACATGATACAACCCACTTTGTAGGAGATAAGTCTGAAGGAAGTACATAAGCCACTCTCAAATAATAGTAAAGGATCTACTCATGAAGAATGAAGGCTGCAAATAGAGGAGCTAGATGAATGGCCAACACATAAACCGAGAACACATGATAAACTGAAACTATGCCAAGACGAGCTTGATACCTCTGCAAATCAACTTAAAGTTGGAGATAAAGTCTTATTAGATGCCGCAGATCCCCACATCGTCCCTACCACACTGAATGAAGAAATCCCTCTTACGGTACTTAGAATTTTTCCATTCGGTACGGTGGAGGTGAGTCATCCTAAGTTCGGCACTTTTAAGGTAAACAACACCCGTTTAAAACCTTATGTTAAGATTGATAGCAGGAATGAGGAGTATAAACTCCTTGAACCACCTTGATCATTCAACAGAGAGGTAAGTCAAGATTAGACTATAAATAAGCGCTTCTCGGGAGGCAACCCGAGCACTAACTATATTAACTTCTTTAAAAATTTATTCTTCAACATCTAACTTACTAACGGAGATCTCGAACATAGGTTTTCCACAGAGACACAGCCAAGCACACAGGCGTGCTTATGGTCGTGTGAAAATAGGGTAAATATTTCCCCAAACATGGGCCGCGATAAAACGCCACGGCCGTGCGATATGGCCGTGGCCAAATCTGCTAAATGAACACGGGCGTGTGCAGAGCTACACGACCGTGGGAGAAGCGAATCACATCGCACACAGTTGTGTAACATGATCATATAACCACACGGCCTATACACTCGGGTGTGCCAGAAGGCCATGTGGCGACACCTTAATTTGCGACGAACACGGCCAAGCCACGACCCGTACGAGCGTGTGCACCGGCTGTGCCATTTGAGAAATTAGAATGATTCTTTTATTTTATTTTTCTTTCATTAAGTTTTAAGATTCATTTGTTTTCCTTTTAAACACGGCTTATCTTCGTGACTACTATCAAGATTATTCCCCTCAATCTCTTTTTATCATTCAGAATCATGCTTGACATCCAGATTAATTTCCAATACTCGATCTCGCCAATCCAAGAATATCATTCATTCTTAATACAAGAAGTTTCACTTCTCCCCTTATCTTATTTTTATACTTTAATATATATCTTTGTACACTGAGGGCAATGTACGTCTTAAGTGTGAGGGAGATATTTATCTTATTATCAAAAAAGTCCCTGAATGATTGCCTTGTTCTCTTGAAAAGCTTTCATATCATATTTAGGATAAATTTTAATTGATTTATGATTTTGATTGATATATCTTGAATTAAAACATAGGCAATTATACATTGATTGTTTAAACTTTAAGACATTAGAGAATCAAACATGATGAGTTGATTTTTAAGAATTTAAAATCTTAGGCTATTTCCCTAAAGTTTAGGTATTACTTTGAGTTGGAATTCACAAGATGTTAAACATCAAAAAGCCATAATTTTTGTGAGATTTTTGAGACTTTTGAGCATCTATTAATTCATTTCATGCTCACTTTTATTATTGCTTTGAGTGCGTCAGTATTAAACTGTTATTCTAGAACTTGCTTGATTATGCATGTCGAGACTACACCATTTGATTTGATATGTCAAAATTATTAAGGCACTTAGGATTAACCCACTCATGCCATGAAAAGCCCACCTCCATGATTAACCCCTAGTAAACCCCCTTGAGCCTAACAAGCCATTTCTTGTATAACCCTTAAATTTAACCTTTAACCCATTATTGTTGAAATCCCCTAAATTAATTTAAGCCCCATTTTTGTCGAGATTTGAACTGAAATAGTTGCTTAGCTATGTTTTATTCTACTCTGTAATTTAATTTTGTTCTTAAAAAAAACATGTATACATATTAGTAGTGATCTTCTGTTTGTAAGCTTCAAAAGTTAAATGTCTGAGAAGAAGCTCTATTGTACGCAAGTGATGATTAACTCTTTTTCTAGTTAGGTAATTTTTCAATTCAATCTCAATTCTAACCCTTTCTTTCAGCTTGTGACCACACCCCCTAACGAAACCTCATTACAACCCTCTAAAGACATTTTTGATTGATGTATCATCTTAAATTATAGTGGTGGAGATTTGATTTTCATGCAAGCCTATGGTAATGACTTTTCATTATTGACTATTGAGTGCTTCATTTATTGTCCTTAAACACCTCGAGTGATTTGAGTGAATCTGTAGTGAGGATGTGAAACTCTGTGATATTCTGAATCAAAGGTAATTACTTAAATGAGGAGAGAGACCTATGTTTGCATGATTAAATACTCAACTTGGAATGTTTGAAAATTTTATGTTCTTTTAGTTGAATTCTCAATGTATGATTACCTATGGATTATTATGAGATATTATTGATAGAAATTATAAGTTGAGAAGAATTTATTTTGATTATGAGTGAGAATTTTGCTTGAGGACAAGCAAATGCTTAAGTGTGGGGGTATTTGATAAACCGTAATTTATATATATATTACCCCATGTTTAACACATTTTATGGATGATTTTCCATTAGAATTGGTGAATTCGATGCTCCTAATGCTTTAATTTCATGTTTTACACTTAGGAGAGCATAGGAGAGTGAAAGGAACGAGAAACGTGCCAAAAACAGAGAAAATGGGCCAAAGTACGAAATCAACACGGCCTGGACCTCCTCACACGAGCAGACCACACAGCCGTGTTAATTTGGCAGGCTCGAGCACGGCCTGAAGTAATTGTACACGGGCGTGTCCTTACCGAGCCCAAGTTGAGTCCAATTCGGAAAAGGCTAATTTTGAGGGCTTTTAGGCATTCCAAAGCCTATAAATACACCCTAGAGAAGGAAGAAAAGGAGGACAGAGTAGGGGGTAAGGAATTACTCCAAGAAAGTAGATTGATTCATCTCAAAAGTCGGATTCATCATCAAGACTGAAGATCTCTTCTCAATTCCCCTTCAGGAGTTTTGGGTTTTCTTTATGTTTTGTATTCTTTATTATTCTGAGATGTTTTCTTATTTAGTTATGAACTAAATCCCCTAAATTCCTAAGGGGAATGAAACCTAAGGTGAATCTTGTTATTATTTTCTGAATTGTATGATAAATATTTGACTTGTTCTTAATTATGTGTTCTTAATTCTTGTTTTGATATCCCAGGATACCGATTCAAGATAAGCTCTTATTCAGAGGAGGAATAGACCCTGCCTAAGAGTACATTTGTCATAATTAAGCGAAGTTGATTGCGTGCCTAGGCATAGGGTGACAAGATTTTGACGGATTAGGGTGAAACCAAATAAGGGGATCCATAGATCTAGTTAATGCAACCCTAGAGTGTTAATTAAAGAAAAGTCTCGGTTATTCAATCTAGGGATTAGACGTTATTAGTCTTGAATAGGGATAATAACATAACTTAGGGATCTCTACGGAACAAGTTAAATGAATAAATCATCCGATTCGGAGCCAGAATAACAAGTACAGTCTAGGTGGATTTTTCCTTAGGTATTGTATTCATTCAATCGATTTTTTCAAAAGCAAATCCCCAATTCCATTCTCTGTGCATTCTTAGTTTAGATAATTAGTTAGTTAAAACAAAAACCTCTTTATTCTTAGGCTAGATAATAAAAAGACAGTCATTACTAGTACTTTTAGTTCTTTTGGGTTCGATAATTCGGTTTTGCTAAAACTATACTACTGTTGGATAGGTACACTTGCCTACATCGCGATAATAGTTAGTTCGAGAACGAGTAATTATAAATATTTAAAACCTATCACGAAACCTCACGATCAGCCATGAATTGAGGGAATGTGGCTGATTTTGCTTGATTCTTGGTCAGTTTGAGTGCCACAACAACTCAAGACTATGACTCGGTCACCAGTAAATCTTCGGGCAAATCTCTGATTTCTTCAACTCTTCAAAGACCTTGTGTAATTAAACCAAAAGATGGTTTATAAACCTCCATATTCAGCCAAATTTTGGGTTGACTTGGCCCTCCATTTGGACGGTTTTGTAATCAAATTAAAGCTTTCAAACCTGCCCAAAAATAAATCAATAAGTTAGAGGACCAAAGAATTAAATTTTTCCAACTTAATTAAATTAATTAAAACCTAAATTATTAATGAAATATTTTAAAATGAATTATTAAATATAATTTTATATTTTATTATTTAATTTAATCATGAATGACCCACTTTATGCCATAAAAATATAATATGCTCAATTTAATATAAAATAAGTCATTTTATGCATGAAAACTATATAATAAACCATAAAATTACATTTTAATAATTTCTATGTCCTGTTTTCATATTTTTACATATTTCATTAATTTATTAAACAATTACTTGGTTTTAACAACAAATTTAAGTAAAAAGGTGATAATTTATATAGGAAAAATCCTATATATTTTTCAGTTTACATACCCCCAAACTTAAATCATTGCTCGTCTTGAGTAATGTTCATGCACAACACAAGGTCTCGCTAAACAAAATTACTAAAAGTGTAAGCAGCATCAACCATTGCCCCATAATCATGTATTAATAAATTCATGCTCGTCGATCTTCTTCATTAACAAGGATTTCATATGCAACCATTTTGGAAATTTTATACTAAGTTTCAAGGTATGCCAACATGAATCATAGTATGTATATACGTCACAGCCATAAATAATATTCTTTCATTCAACATAATTTCTCATCAATCAAGCAAAACAATCATAAGGCTTATTTATAATCTTCATATGTTGAACTTAGGACTTCCTCTCCACTAATGTAGGTGACATAATCATCAAATCAATAGGTCTTTTATAAGGTTGTAATGGGGCCCGGTCAAAGGTAAGGATTTTAAGAGATGGGATATTTCGGTTTCAAGATCTTAACCTTTAACTTTGTCTTGGTTTTCTCATAACACAACCTTTTTCTTTACGTGAACCTTTGGAACACCCCTAAACTTATTTTGAACTTAAGCTCATACATTTTTTTTCCTTTTTGAAGACTGAGCAAACTTTTCTTCGCACTCTTTTTTTTAAGCATGAGCACATACATCTTTATGAAAATTTCCTCAAATGTTGATTACCAAGACAACTTAAGTTAAGATAGGTGCAGAAAATTAGGATAACTTACAAAGATGGTAGTATGGCTTGTAATGTAGGTTCATTGCAATAAACAGGCTTTTAAGCTCAAAATTACAGTTTCAAGGGTCTAATATCATAAGGTGGGCTTGAAAAGGCTCAAACAATCCAAAGAAAAATGATACCTATATCATTTTAGATTTTTATATCTCCTAGGATTTCGCCTCAAGAAAGTTACTAAGTCAATTCTAATGATATAAACCTCCATGTATGTCTAATTCATGCATGTCTAATCTCAAAAGAAACTAAGTTTTCATGGCAAGTATTACCGAAGACTAAGATCATACAATCATTTCGTTCTTCATGATAACATACAGTCATTTAGATGAAATCATCATTCATGCTTGCATACAAGTTATCTTATTAACAAAGAATTTCTCTAAACATTTATTTATTAAAACATACTCATGAAAGAAAAAATTGAAACATACTTGAAAATTTGAGCAGCAATTATTTTCATTACCCCCTTTAAAAAGAAGCAACGTCCTCATTACAAGAACAAAGTAATGAATAAAAACTGAACACCAAGTAGGATTAAAAAGAAAGAGAGGTGAGTCATTAAGATTGCTTAAATACCAAGTCTTTCTTCATAATCCAATCCTAGACATGTTCATTCCCAAAACCACATCACTTAGTCTTTTTTTTCTAAAGAAAGCATTTATTCATGCTTGTTATGTTTTATTTTACAGAAATTAAATCCTAGTTACTAAAGAAAAAAATTCCTAAAGACCTAAAATAAATAAATAAAAAGACAAGAATCCCCCCTTTTATTCTTTTAACTTATTCCCCTTGTCTTCTTTAGTTCCTTCTCCGCTTGTATAATCAGTATCGTCCATCCATGCCTCAAAGATAGCATCTGGGAACTCAGGAACAAAAGTGTTAGAGATATTCTTAAAAGTATTTCGAATCAAATCATCTCTAGTTTTTGCATATTTCCAGTAAGTTTGTTGTTGATTGTGCATGAACTTGCACATATCCATTAACATTGACAACTCTGATTTCCTTGCAGTACTTGCAGAAGTCGGCAAGGGAGTTGTATATTCAGGTTCAACACTTAGCTTGACTAGTTCTTCTTCTGGTGCATCCATTGGTTCAGGGTCTTCAACTGGTTCCTTATCAGATTCTTCTTCTTCAGTGTTTGAAACTGATTCAATTTTAGTTTCATTCATTGACTCCTCAGTACCTGGCTCAGTTGGTTCTTCTTGCTCACCTTGATTCAGCTTATGCTCCTTCTCTATTAACCTTTTTAGATCATGACTTGTATTGCACCATTAGACATATTGCCCCTACAAATTCACTTGTGTTTTAACACGAGCCCTTAAGCAAAGTGAAGTGATTAATGATGGGAAATAAACACTTCCTGTCTTCTTTTTAGCACAATCATAAATCTCCTTGAGAATAATTTTCCCAGCATTAATGAACTTTTCTATCAAGATTACATATAACAAGAGCATTTGTTCCATCGAGATGGTGGAACTGTGTGAGATAGGCATAAAACTGTAGAGAACAAAATAAAATCATACCTTTGCTACTGGTTTTGGGTATTCCCTTTGGCAAGAATGGCTCCCATACTTTCTTATAATCCATTAGGATCCCGGATTTGTTACAACATCAATCACTTGTTGAAGAAAATCCTAATTGATGTTGTTCATCAAAAGGGTAGCACTCATCTTCTTCAATATCAGGTAAGTTAAGCAAATCATTGATGGAACTACAGTTAAGAGGTACCTTTTTTTTCCGAACGATGACCTCAGTGGCATCTTGTATGGTCAAACTTGCATAGAACTCTCGAACTAGTTCATCATCGGGAAGTGAACGAGCATCACAAAATCGTTCCCACTTGAGAGCATTGATTGTCTATCTAATTGGCACAAGGACAGCCATCAAATCATTACTCTTCAAGTTAAACCCTTTTTCTGGCATCATAGGTTGATGCTTGAAAATTGAATCAAATCTCTCTTTCACTTCTTCCTCGATCACAATCGGGTTTTTAGGAGTAGTCTTTTGCGAGACATGGTATTTTCCCAAAAATTCGGCAAAGTTCTGCTTATAGGGGAAGAAGAGAAATTGACAAGTGGGTAGGACTTACTCGGCAAACCTTGCGACGGCGAAGAGGTTACGGCGGCGAAGGAAACGTGCGACATCGATGGAGGTGTGCAGCGGTGATAACGGCTACGTAGGAAGCGACGTTGATACCCTGACGACTTCTTTGCGGCTGTAATAGGATATTTTGGCAAAGGGGAAAAGAGCTAGGGTTTCTTTCGGGATTTGCGGTTGACGGTACAAGAGAAAAGTTTAGGGATTTTTTTGGGGTTTAAGCAAATTGCTTTGAGGGATATGAAAAATAGTAGAATGAAGAGGGGTTTATATAGGGAAAATTTAGGGTAACATGTAGCAAAAACTTAGCTACATTAGGGTTACTTGGGCAGCAAGAAATGGAAGTGGCGGCAATAGGTGTGGAATTTTTCCTCTTTTTGCTGTCTTGGGCCTCAAATTCAGACTGTATCTTACTAAAGAAACTGATTTGTACTTGGGCCAAATTTGACCCTCTTTATTAACATAAAAATTTAAAATTTAAACAAAATAAATGAAACTAAAAGAAATTTTAAATCTTAATTAGAAAATTTCATCTCAATAAATTACATTAAATTAATTCCCAGGAAAGGTTGCAGGGGTCACAGTGGTCTCTCTTAAGTTTCAATATCCTTAGACAGAATTAATTAAATGTACTAAATTAAGAAAATAAATCTTAATTAATTATTTATTTACAAAACAAGTTTGTAAAAATCAAAGGTCTGTTAATTTGAACGAGGATTCAACTCGCTAAACTTCACCATCCCAATAATGTTTGAGACGTTGACCATTAACTTTAAACGTACCTCCGTGATTGTCATATAATTCAACAGCTCCATAAGGATAAACTCGATAGATGGTATAAGGTCCTTTCCATCGGGATTTCAGCTTCCTAGGAAATAACTTCAACCTTGAATTGAACAATAAAACCTTCTGACCTTCTTTAAACTCGTGAGGTCGTATATGACTATCATGCCATGTTTTTTTATCTTTCTTTACACATTTTGGCATTCTCATAGGAAAACAACCTCAACTCTTCCAACTCATCCAGTTGTAACATCCTCTCACAAGCTTGCTTAAAATCAAATTTCGATTTCTTCAAAGCCCAGTGAGCTATATTCTCCAACTCTAATGGAAAATGACATGCCTTCCCAAAAACCAACCGATAAGGAGTCATTCCTAACGGTGTCTTAAATGTTGTTCGATAGGCCCATAATGCATCATTGAGCCTTCGAGACCAATCTTTTCTGCTAGGGCATACTACCTTTTCTAGGATACCTTTGATATCATGGTTCACTCTTTCAACTTGCCCATTAGACTGAGGGTGATAAGCAGTAGCAATCTTGTGTTTCACATCATATTTGTCAAGCAACCACTTAAGCTATTTGTTCACAAAGTGAGAACCTTAATTACTAATAATAGCTCTTGGTGTCCCAAATCATGTAAACACATGCTTATATAGGAATCGCATGACTACCTTAGCATCATTTGTAGGGTATGCTTCAGCTTTAACTCACTTGGACACATAATCCACAGCAACTAAGATGTATTTGTTCCTATATGAAGAAGAAAACGGTCTTAAGAAGTCAATGCCCCATACATTGAATAATTCAATCTCCAAAATGTTTGTTACGGGCATCTCATTCCTCTGTGATATGTTTCTGCTCTTTTGGCATCTATCACAGTTCTTCACATAAGCATAAGCATCTTTAAATAGTGTAGGACAAAAGAAACCTGCTTGCAAAATCTTTGCTGTGGTACGTGCACCACCAAAGTGTCCCTCAATTGGAGATGAATGGCAATGATGTAAGATCTCAGCAATCTCACTTTCATCTACAGACTTTCAGATTATATTATCTGCACATTGTTTAAACAAGAATGGGTCCTCCCAGAAATAATACCGACTATCATGAAGGAATTTCTTCCTTTGTTGGTATGTCAATTCTCTAGGAATTATTCCACATGCAAGATAATTAGTAAAATCAGCAAACCAAGGTGTTTCATGAATTCGACTCACCTCAAATAAGTGCTTATCTTGGAAATTCTCGTTGATAGGCACATGTGATCGAGTTACCTCATCTTGCTCCAACCTTGACAGATGATCAGCTATTTGATTTTCAACACCTTTTCTGTCTTGGATCTCAAGGTCAAATTCTTGGAGTAAAAGTATCCAACGAATTAGCTTCGGTTTCACATCTTTCTTTATGAGAGAGTATTTAATGGATGCATGGTCAATAAATATTGTAACTTTGGCACCTATAAGATATGAGCGGAATTTGTCAAAAGTAAAAACTATAGCAAATAGTTCCTTTTCAGTTACCGTATAATTGAGTTGGGCTCCCGTTAAGGTTCTACTTGAATAGTAAATAGGGTGGAACACTTTATTCCTTTTTTGACCCATCACAGCTCCAACAATATAATCGCTTGCATCGCACATCAACTCAAAAGGTGTGCTCTAATCGAGTGTAATGATTATTGGGGTTGAGATTAACTGTTTTTTCATCTCTTTAAAAGTTTCTAAACATGTTTTGTTGAAATCGAACACTGTATCTTTCTCTAACAACGAACACAGTGGTTTAGAAATTTTCGAAAAATCTTTGATAAACCTTCGGTAAAATCGACATGGCTTAAGAAACTTCTGACTCCTTTCACTTTCATTGGGGCCAGTAATCTTTCAATTATGTCCACATTTGCTTTGTCGACTTCAATTCCTTTCTTAATTCTATGCCCTAAAACAATCCCTTCCTTAACAATAAAATGACATTTCTCCCAGTTAAGGACTAGATTCATCTCTTCGCATCTCTTCAGTACCTTAGCTAAATTACTCAAACAAATATCATAAGTGTTACCAAAAATAGAAATATCATCCATGAAAACCTCAACAAAGTTTTCAACCATATCAGTTAATATTGCCATCATGCATCGTTGGAATGTTGCAGGTGCATTGCATAAACCAAAAGGCATTCGCCTAAAAGCAAACGTACCGTACAGACAAGTAAAGGTTGTTTATGTTGGTCTTCTAGAGCGACAACTATTTGGTTATATCCCGAATAACCATCTAAAAAATAATAGAATTCATTACCTGCCAGTCGATCTAACATCTTATCCATAAAAGGCAACGGAAAATGGTCCTTCCGAGTGGCTTTATTCAATTTTTTGTAGTCAACGCAAATTCTTCAACCAGTAATAGTTCTTGTTGGGATCAATTCGTTACGTTCATTCTCAACAATTGTAATTCCACATTTCTTCTGTACACACTGTACCGGACTTATCCACGAGCTATCTAAAATAGGATAGATGATTCCTGCATCTAGCCATTTGATCACTTCCTTTCTCACAACTTCCTTCATAATAGCATTAAGCCTCATTTTCCCATCAATTCAAGCTTTTTCACCTTCCTCTAGAATAATTTTGTGCATGAAAAATGAAGGGCTTGTACCTCGAATATCAACTATAGTCCAACAAATTACTTTCTTAAATTTCTTTAGAACAGAAATTAATTGCTCCTCTTGATCTTTTGTCAGTTCGGCTGAAATAATCACAAGTAAAGTAGAACAATTACCTAAATAAACATATTTAAAATGGGAATGAAGTACCTTTAGTTCGAATATAGGTGGTTCTTCGATTGACAATTTGGGTTGCACAAATTCTCTGACTTCCAACTCTAGCGGTTCAAACCTTGTGGATTGAATCAAATTCCTCGGGTTGGCTTCCATCACAGCCATGTTTTCTTCACCTTCTTTATCTTCCAAAGGGTCAAACCCTAAGGCTTTCTCCAATGGATCTTCTTCAAGATGGCTTTCCATAGAAATCAAGGTTTCTATTTCCTCCATAACTGAGCACTCTTCTGTCAGATCGGGAAATTTCATCTCTTTAAGAATGTTAAAAGTTACTTGATCGTTTTGAACTTGCATGGTGAGTTTTCCTTTCTGCATATCAATTAACGTTCTTCCCGTGGCTAGGAAAGGTCTCCCAAGGATAATTGGCACTTCCTTATCTACTTCAAAATCTAGAATAATGAAATCTGTAGAAAAAATAAATTTATCGATTCTTACCAAAACATCCTCGATCTTTCCTTCGGGGTATGCTAAAGATCAATCCGCTAGCTGGAGCATTACAGTTGTAGGTCTTACTTCTCCTATCCCTAGCATCTTGAAAATAAACTTAGGCATCAAGTTGATACTTGCTCCTAAGTCACACAAAGCTTTACCACAATAAGATTCACCAATGTTACAGGGTATCGTAAAGCTTCCTAGATCCTTCAATTTCGGTGGCAGCTTGTTCTGCAGAACGCACTGCACTCCTTGTCAGAGCGACAGTCTCATACTTACTCAGTCGTTTCTTCTTGGATAGTTCATCCTTCATAAACTTCACCTAATTCAGCATTTGTTCTAAAGCCTCCACTAATGGAATATTGATTGGTAATTGCTTCAGGACATCCAAAAAACTTTTTGAATTGCACCTCCTATTTCTGCTTGTGTTGCTGCAATCTTTGTGGATATGGAGGTGATGGAACTTTCGATTGAACCGAAAAAATATTCAGAGTAGGTAAATTTGCATCCAAAGAAGATGTTAAAGTATCTGAATTCACTAAGTTAGGATTTACCTTGTCAGTCTTTGTAGATTATGGCTCTTTTGGTGTAGGGACTTCAACAACAGGTTGACTTTCCCCCTTTTCAACAGGCTCATCTTCAACATCAATAAATCGGGGTTCCAAAATTTTACCACTTCGCAATGCCACTGCCTTGATATGTTTTTTACCCAAATTTCTTTCATTTTCAGTATCACTTGGCATGGTTCCTTGTGGTCTATTACGAAGCTCCATAGCTAACTGACCCATTTGGTTTTCCAAATTTTTTAGTGTTGCTGCTTAACTCTGGATCAAAGCATCATTCTTCGCCATGTATGCTTTCAACAAGTTCTCCAAACTATTTGATGATTCAGCTTGAGGTGGTTTTGGAGCTTGCTGATTAAACCCCTGAGATTGGTTGGGTCTATGCTGCATAAAGTTGTTGTTTGGTCCATTTCCTTGGTTGCTCCAAGAAAAGTTGGGGTGATTACGCCATGAAGGATTATAGAAGTTGGACTGGGGTCCTTGTCCACTCCTATTTTGATGTTGGTTCCCCACATAATATACTGACTTATAATTCAATGGGCAATTCTTGAAAAATGACCTTCCCCACAGTACACACAGAAAACTACTTCAAACGGACCTGGTGGTTGAGCTACAAAATTATTAGCACCATTAGCGCCAAACTGCTTTAACATAGAGGAAATAGACGATACCTGAGCTGATAACGAAGTGAGAGCATCATCTTCATGAAATCCAGCTACACGTCTTCCTGAAGCTGTTCGATTTGTTGGTCATTGATAGTTGTTGCTCGCGATCCTTTCGATGATCTCATAAGCCTCATTATAAGACTGAGACAAAATTGCACCATTCGTAGAAGCATCTACCATCAATCTTGTATGTGCATTGAGACTATTATAGAATGTCTCCAGCTGGATACAATGAGGAACCCCATAATGAGGACACTTACGAAGTAACTCCTTGAATTGCTCCCAATCCTCATACAAACACTCTTCATCCAATTGTTGGAAAGTTATGATCTCGTTCCTCAACTTAGCATTTTTGCTAGGCGAGAAATACTTAACCAAAAATCTCTCTGCTAATTTTTTCCATGTAGATATAGAACTTGGTGGCAATGAATTGAGCCATGCTCGTGCTCGATCTCGCAATGAGTATGGAAACAACTTCAAACTAAGTGCATCTTCAGTCACACTAGCTATCTTGAATGAGTCACCACCTCTATAAACAATTAAAGGTGGAGATGTGGATCTTCCGTGGGCATACCACTAAATTGGCCCACCGTTTGTAGCATTTGAAACATTACTGGTTTCAATTTGAATTGGGTTGCCTCAATATCTGGCCTTCTAATTCCTATATTTAACTCATTGAAAAGTGGCACAACATATTGTCTGATGCATCGATCCCTATTATCAGCAATAAGGATAGGATTTCGTACATGTTCAGCTTCATTACCTTGGTCTTGATTTTGATTTCCAAGGCCCATCTCGTTCTGTCTCTGAGCTATTCATTCACGTCTTCTTTGTCTAAAAGTTCACTCAATTTCAGGGTCTACTAGGAGTAAATCGATAATTCGATCTATGCTCATAAACACCTAGAAAGAAAATTATAAAATTAAAAAGAATAAGTTAGTACTGTTAAAAATAACCAAATTGAAAATAAATAATTTCATAAAAAATGACTATGGCAACAGTTGACAATCACCGGCAATAGAGCCAAAAACTTGTAACGCTCAGGTTTGTGCAAGTGTACACAGTCGTTATCAAGTAATAAGTAAGTATCGAGTTATCGTCTCCACAGGGATTGTATTTGTGCTAAGTCACTTAATTTGTAAAAGTGTATTAACAATTTGATAAATAAAAGCAATATAATTGAGAAGTGATGAAAAATTAAGTATATGAAACTACATGCAATAATCCCTAATGTGATTTATCCTAAGTATGCAAACTATATGAATGAGATAGATTTTAGCAGAATTAACACAATAAGCAACAATTATAACATAAATAAGCTAGGACAATACTTTAATTAAACTCAAATTATTATTAACATGCTTATCAATATTCGGAAAAACATTTCATGGCAACTCGATCTTTCATGAGTTTGGAAACCACGCTAGGTCCTTTCGAAATCTAAAATCCTTTTCTTAGTAAATACGCATTTTACTGATCCTCATTTACTAAGGGTTTCTTGGTATTCGTGCGAGGTAACAGGGACGTGTTAGGTTTGAAACAGTCTAATCACACAAATCTAAAAACTATGCAGATAACAGAGCCTGGTTAGGGTTGTTACGCAACCTGCAATTTAATCGGGTTAGGATCTAAATTGAGCATGCACATTTCAATTACGCGTCCATTAGCTGTCGTCTGGTTAGGATCGCTTAGCTAATTCAGGTGCATTTCAATCACGTATGAACAAAATACAGACTTGATTTTAATTGAAAACATGATCGATTGAGGCACAAACATTATAAACATGAATCAAATAATTATTATTAAATCAAAGCAATCATCCTAGCTTAAATAAAATTAAGCTATCATTGTTGTAAACAAGAACAAAGAACACATAGCAAACAATTTTTGAATTAAATTAAAGTAAGAAAAATTAAACCTAATTCAGAGTGGCTGTCTGATAAATGCCAAATTATACATATCTACACCCCAAATACTTACCATATTTATGGATGTTTATTACTAGATTTGTGGATTTTGGTGCTCTTAATCCGATTATTTCATGTTTTGTACTCAGGAAAGCACCAAGAGTCGAAAGGAGCCAAAAACGAGCTAAAAAGCGATAAAAAGGGGCCAAATCGAGAAGATGACACGGCCTAAGCCTTGCCACATGGGCATCTCACACGCCCGTGGCCTTCGGGTGTGTCGACCAAGGTTTTCACAATTCACACGGCCTGCCCATTGAGGCCACACGGCCGTGTGTAATTTAACGAATCGAACACGGCCTGGTAATCACGTTACACGGTCGTGGCACACGGGCGTGTCCCTTTTTCAAAGAGTTGTATTTTACATGGAAAAAGGTACTTAGAGAGGAAGAAAGCCAATCCAAAGCTTACATAAACACCCTAAGTGTGACCTAGAAGGAGGTCGTTCTTTCTAGAACTTTTCTAGAATACAGAACCACACGCCAGGAATTACTTGAAGGAAGTCAGACGATCCATCTCAAAAGCCGGAGCTACTCCAAGACTGAAGATCTCTCTCAGAATTCCTTCAGGGGTTTTAGAGTTTTCTTCATGTTTTGTTATTTTTATACTTTTGAGATGTACTCTTATTTTATTATGAACTAAACCCCTTAGATACCTAAAGGAGATAAAACCTATGATGGATCTTGTTATTGTTATCTGAACTGTATGATAAATACTTGATTTGTTCTTAATTATGTGTTCTTAATGCTTGAGTTAATATTCCAGGTATTAATTCATGATTTGATGTGCTTATGCAGAGGAGGAATATACCTTACCAAAGAGTAGATTTGACATAATTAAGCGGAGTTGATCGAATGCCTAGAAATAGGGTTACGAGATTTTGCCAGATTAGGGTGAAACCTAATAAGGGGATCCATAGATCGAGTTAATGCAACCCTAGAGTGTTAATTAGAGAAAAGTCTCAGTTATTCAATCTAGGGATTAGACGTTATTAGTCTTGAATAGGGATAATAACTTAACTTAGGGATCTCTACAGAACAAGTCAAGTGAATAAATCGTCCAATTCAGAGTCAGATAACAAGTGAAATCTAGGTGGATTCCTCCTTGGGTGTCATCTTTATCAATTTCTTTTCTTCAAGTCTTTTTCCAAATTTTCTCTTTGCTTTAATTAAATTAGTTAATTAGTTTAGATAATTAGTTTAATAAACAAACCCTTTTATTTCTAGGTTAGATAATAAAAAGATAGTTATTACTAGTACTTTTGGTTCCCTTGGGTACGATATCCCGGTCTTGCCATTACTATACTATTGTTCGATAGGTGCGCTTGCCTTTTCATCGTGATAATAGTTAGTCTAGGTTTGATCTTCATTATAAATATTTATTACTTGTTACGAATCACGTGATCACTGTCACCCAAGACTCTGACTGATGAGGGCTCCTTCATTCCTTCGCTTTGCTCCTTTGTTGATAGCTCTCCGAGATGGCCGACCAAGGGTTCTTTAAGAGGCTAATTTGCTCAAAATATTTATACAAAGATGATGATAGGCGTGAGGGGAAAGAAAGCTAAGAGAATTGAGAGATGAGAGAATGATGAATGAGTGCGGGATGAATGAGGGATGAGGGATGATTAAAAAAGTGAGAAAGGGGCTCTTATTTATAGGTGAGGCATGGGAGCTAGTTTGCTAAAAATAGGAGTGTCCATCTTTCAAAACTCCTTCCAAGGGTGATCGGCCATGAATTGAGGGAATGTGGTTGATTTTGCTTGATTCTTGGTCAATTTGAGTGCCATAACAACTCAGGACTATGACTCGGTCACCAGCAAATCTTTGGGCAAATCTCTAATTTCTTCAACTCTTCAAAGACCTTGTGTAATTAAACCAAAAGATGGTTTATGAACCTCTATATTCATCCAAATTTTGGGTTGACTTGCCCCTCCATTTGGACGGTTTTATAATCAAATTAAAGCTCTCAGACCTGTCCAAAAATAAATCAATAAGTTAGAGAAACAAATAATTAAATTTTTCCAACTTAATTAAAATAATTAAAACCCAAATTATTAATGAAATATTTTAAAATGAATTATTAAATATAATTTTATATTTTGTTATTTAATTTAATCATGCATGACCCATTTTATGTCATAAAAATATAATATGCTCAATTTAATATAAAATAAGCTATTTTATGCATGAAAACTATATAATAAAGCATAAAGTCACATTTTAATAATTTCTATGTCCTGTTTCCATATTTTCGCATATTTCATTAATTTATTAAACAATTACTTGGTTTTAACAACAAATTTAAGTAAAAAGGTTATAATTTATATAGGAAAAATCCTATATATTTTTCAGTTTACACATGTTTAGTAAGTTCGTGTAACAAAAACTAAACTTACTAATCCCGTTTATTAAATCTAAGCATACAATATCATGTTTTCCATCCATTTGACATAATTTCCTAAACACATGCATTCAATCAAATGTTAGTCACAAAATATATATATACATCAAGTAAGGATAGATGAGTTCATCATGCAATACTCTTTCAAGACATTATCATTTCATCTCATAATACTCATGTCATGTCAAGAGTTGTGTTTGTTGAATCATTGAAATCCCGATGGATGTTCAAGTGGTACACTCGAGGTGTACGATTCAATAACCCATTAATTATTTTTCAAGAGTACCCATTAGGGCACTTAATCAAGGAACACAGACTCGAGCCACATGACATATAACAAGATTACCAGTCTAGGCTAAATCTTTTATATAACTTATGCTTAAAAAAGCTCAATTAATATTACCAGTCTAGGCTAAATCTTTTATATAACATATGCTCAAAAGAGCTCAATTAGGATTACCAGTCTAGGCTAAATCCTAAATGTAACATATACTCGAGAGATATTGTATCAGGATTACCCGTCCGGGCTAAATCCTTCCTATAATGAGGTCAATATGATTACTCGTCCGAGCTAATTTTCGTCAGCAGCAAATGCAGGACCTCATTCATTTCGGAAAAGCACATATGTTTATCGAAATTCAATATTCAATCGGGACATAACCCTTTTTCACCATTTTCAATCGTGTATTAATTTCTTATATTGTAACATCCAAGTAAATAACATTTCATACAATCACAACATTTAATTTAACATAATTACATACTCGATTAAGTTATACAAACTTACCTCAACACTTGTTCGCATAAGTAATCTACTAATCCGAAACCTTTTCTTTTCCTCAATCTAACCTAGAATGTGAGTTATCTGAATCTATATAAATAGCTTTAATCATAAATTTCTCATATTTCATACTCATCTGGACTCAATTTACGTCCTAGTAAAAATTACCATTTTGCCCCTAACTTTTCCATAAATTTTAAATTCGTCCCTAGGCTCGGAAAATGAAACTTGTGCAATTTACTCCCTATTCCAAGCCTAACCAAAATCCCATTAAAAAATTTACAGCACATGTATTCATAATAATTTAGTATTTTTCTTTAATTTCACCATTTTACATTTTACTCCCTAAATCATGTTTCCATCAAAAATCACTTTGTAAAAGTTGTTTATCTATCAACAACCTTTCATTTTCTACCATAAATTTCTAATTTTTAGCATATTCATCCATAACCCAAATTTCATACCTTGATAACTTTTTAAATTAATCCCCCAAATAGATAAATTAAGCTATCCCGGTTTCAAAAATATCAAAATTACTAAAAACGGGACAAGGAAACTTACCCAATTAAGCCATGAAAGTTTCTTCTCTCTCTCCTAGGGTTTCCATGTATTTTAGGTTGAAAAATATGAGAAAATAAGATGATATTTTCTTTTCATATTTTAATTAATTAAATATTTTTCAAATTCCAATTTAGTTATTGCCCTTTTTCAAAATTTCCATGGATGAGTCACCAAAAATCTACATACTTTTCTTTAATGGTCTAATAACCGTATAAGGACCTCTAGTTTTGAATTCCATAGCTATTTTAATCCTTACAGCTACTAGAATTTAACTTTCACATTTTATGCGATTTAGTCCTTCTCGTAATTAAACACTTAATCGATAAAATTTTCATATCAAAATTTTCACACGACATGTCTATCATAATACTGACCATATAATAAAAAAATAAACTTTATTTCAGGATCGAATTTGTGGTCCTGAAACCACTGTTCTGATTTTATTGAAAAATGGGTTGTTACACTGTTCTTCAGACTTTACCAACACATGCAATGGTGTGCTTTCTTTTGCCCAAGTCGTTTTGCAAAGAGATTGAAGCTTAATGGCTCCATTTTGGTGGCAGAAGTCTACTAAGAAAAAGGGAATTGGTGTACATGGTTTTCACGGTATGAGTTGAAAGGGGATGGTGTGATGGGATTTAGAGATTTATCAAAGTTTAATATATCTCTCCATGGAAAACTGGGTTGGCATCTGTTAATGCACCCAAAAAATTTAGTAGGGTGATTATTAAAGGTAAGCATTACCTGAATACAGGGTTCCTAAATGCATCATTGGGCTAAAACCCGTCTTTGATCTGGTGAAGTATATGGAGTGCACATGGGCTTTTAGAGCTAAGCCTCAGATGGAAGGTAGGCACAAGTAGAATCTTTAGCAATGATTCACAGTTTACAATTTGCTTTTGAGTTGGCTTTCCTGTTGGTCATTTTGGAAAGAGATTCAAGATTGCTAATCCAAAAGTTAACAACAAATTCGGAGGATTTATTAGATATCAATGCACTTATCTAGGAGGCGAAGAAGTTTTCAAAGTTGTTTGTCGTCTGTCAATTCAACTACATCGTGAGATCAGGTAACAAGGTTGCACATGCAGTGGCTCAGGATGGTTTAATGAGAGTGGAATATTGTTTTTGGATGGGGGAGGCATTACTGTTGGTTGTTGCTTTCATCGATGAGGATAGAAGATTGCTTGACCCACCCTAGCCCGGACCGTGGGATGTTTTGATTTGGGGACTTTATTCAATCAGTGTTCCCCCATCTTTTATCCTTAAGTGCTTACTCGTCGTCGTCCTTGCTATTTTCACTTTATGGTTAACGCTAATTAGGGTCTCTGTGTGTGAGGCCTCTGTTTATTTTGATTTATGTTTTTGAACTTTCTTTTTGTGTTTTTGATTGCTTTCATGGACTGTGTCCTTCAGGTTCTAGTTTCAATAAAGCAACCGGCTTTTCATTCAAAAAAAATTTAGAGTCTTAATTTTGTATTTAACCGAGTCTTAAAATATGTTCAATTTTATTAACTTAATTCATATAAAAATAAATTTCCAAGTTATATATGGTATATTTCTACAAATAAAGCATTTTTATATTATTGTTTAATAACAACATTTAATTAATATTATTTTTGTTTTAATAGATGCTGAAAATAAACTTGATATGAGAAGGATAAATCGGACTTCCTAAGGCAATTCCATCATCATCTCCTTGTCCATTCTTTTAATACATAATTTTGTAAATTAAAGTAAAATATATGGTATATATTTAATAATTAGGAGTAGGGATAAGATTGTTAGGGATTTATCCTAAACTTTCATGCTATAATATTAATGTTCTTGTCACTAGATCAAAAGAATTTTGGATATATACCATATGTTTAAATAATGTATTTTTTCTTATATATTTTAATCAAAATATGTGTTATCATATATTTAATGCAAATTAAATAAATATATCAAGATAAATAACTATCAATTTTTCACTAAACATATATAAAGTAATATATATGTATGGGGAAGATTCACTTATATCGATGTAAAACTTATGTGGTTTTACACTCTTTCGTAATTTTTTATATGATTAATATTTTAATAATCCTACTGTCATATTCCATGCTCCATTCATGAAGATCATGCATATCAAGTTTGACATAAATTAAAAATTTCTAACTGTTCATTTTATGTAAAAAAAGCTTTCAGCTGTTAAATATATATTAATATATACAATATTTTAAATCAATATGATAGAGATATCAGATCGATTAAAAATATTTCATGCATGACAAGTACAAATATATTAATAAACTCAATAGTTGGATTATTAAAATATTAATCATATAAAAAGTTACGGAAAGTTTACACCAGTGCACGCCCTGTATGAATATATATGATACAAATTAAAATTAATAAATGTTACCGTAAATTTGTAATAAATCATATATACTAAATGATGTTAAAATAATATTTACATTTATTATTTATTATAGTTGGATTATTAAAATATTAATCATATAAAAAGTTACGGAAAGTTTACACCAGTGCACGCCCTGTATGAATATATATGATACAAATTAAAATTAATAAATGTTACCGTAAATTTGTAATAAATCATATATACTAAATGATGTTAAAATAATATTTACATTTATTATTTATTATAGTTGGATTATTAAAATATTAATCATATAAAAAGTTACGGAAAGTTTACACCAGTGCACGCCCTGTATGAATATATATGATACAAATTAAAATTAATAAATGTTACCGTAAATTTGTAATAAATCATATATACTAAATGATGTTAAAATAATATTTACATTTATTATTTATTATAATCAAGTTTATTCAAGATTATGTATTAGAAAATTACTTTATTTATTTATTTAAAATTGCAAAATATAATATTTTAATATGTATTACTTAAATTTTAATTTAATTTAAATGAGATATCTAAAAATAAATCTAGTTTTTTTTAATATATACTAATTAAATTTGTAATGTTTAGTTAAAACTACAAAATATAGTTTTTAGTATATATTAGTTAAACATTTAAATATATAAAATACATATAAAAATATGAGTTTAGAGAAACTATTGAATTGGCAAAAATATCTTTTATTGTTCATTATATTACTAAATTATATTAAAATAATAAATCATCAATACATTCCTAATTATTATTTAATAATAAAAATGATATTATTTTATAATTAATTTAATATAATTAGATAAATTAAAAATAATAAACATATACGTAAATATTGCATATATTATTAATTATTTTTTCATAATAACAAAAGTAATTTAATTTTGTATTTTTTTAAAGTTATAGTCACTTAACTAGTTTTATTCTTTTATATAAACTAAACAAAAGATATACTTTTAAGCATTATTTAATAATTTTTATTTTTATCACAAAAAAATAATTTATTATTATTGATTTATTTATTTTTATTTGGTATAAAAATTATTTGTTCTCATCTGTTTTATAGTCTGAGCATAGTTCTTTTCGGGGTGAAGGTGGGTATTCAAGTAAAAAAATCTCAAAAAATATTTGATTTTTAGTGAAGAGAAAAAGATCGATTTTCATAATATTTTTCTTAAAATTGAGAAAAAAGGGGTCAAAGTGAGAAAACCAAAACATATATTTGATTTTCTATAGAGTTGCCCATGGGTCGTGCCACTTGATCAGGCTCAAAAGTTTGCCTGAAAATTGGGAGGGTTAAGACAAAAATATAGGCCTGAAATATGAGTTTGGACAAAAATGAGGCCCAACGGGCCAGGCCTCAGGTAAGTTTTTTTTGTCCTAGGCTCGACTCGAATACCTTAATAAAGTATCTGTACCTTTCACAAAAGTATTGATACCCTACCTAGTATCGATACTGTTTTAAGTTTCGATGTTTTGAAAATTAAAGAAAATTTGTCTGAGTATCGATACCCTACTTGCCAGGTAACGATATATTTCCTACTGTATAGATACTATAGGCTTTAATACGAGCTGGGTCGGTCCAAACCCGAGTTTAGCATATACAATCTGCGATGGGTTTGGGAAAAAATTTGGATCCATTTTTCGAGTTGAGTAAGACCTAAAATTTTGTTAGGACCCGACCCGGTTCATGAACAACTCTAATTTTCTATATGCATTTTTAGGTATTTCACTTTCGTTTACCTTTTTTTAGATTTTTTTGTGTTTGATTTGTCCTTATTTTTATTTTGATTGTTAGGTTTAGTTGGAAATAGATTGAATTTTTTTAGTAGTTTTCTAAAGATCTCTAGCTTTATATTGCTTATATTTGAAGTCAAAATGCAATAAATTGTACTATAAAACAAACAAGAATCCATATTGATAAAATATGGTGATGAGGATGATATCATTGAAGAAGAATATCAAGATTAAGAACATTAAAATATTTTTGTAACATTAGTAGTATTTATTTTTAAGTTGAATATTATTTTATTGTTAATATAATTTCATTTTAATTGTTTTTTATGAATTTGGATTTTGTAATATTAATTAATTTTATATTTTAATTTAGACATTGTTTGAAATTAAAAACCTTTGAAAACCCATAATAATAAAAAAAACAAAGGATAGAATTGGTGAAATTTGTCACTATTATAATATTTTAAATATTAATAAGTTAATATGATTTAATTATATTTAAAAATTCAAATAATCAAATCATTTTACATTAATTACTGTAATTAAAATACAATATTTAAAAATTTTATTAAAAAATTAAACATTTAAATTACATACAATGCATGTAAATTTAGAAATTTGTATTTTTTAATCATTTTAGCCATCCGTTTAATTTTTTGCTTTTTCTAGCCGTAGAACTTGTATTTTCTTGTCAAATCACCCAAAATAGATAGAAAAGTTAACCTTTGTTAACTTTGCAATGTGACATACACGTAGGTTGTCATGTGGATGATATGTTAATATTTAATTAAAAATTTTAAATTTTAAATAATATTAAAAATATTAAAAATTATAATTTTATAATTTTATAATCTTATAATTTTCATATTTTTTAATAATTTTAATGATTTTTAAATTTTAAAATCAATTTTATATTTTTTTGAATTTTTAAAATTTTAAAAATTTAATTATATACTAACATGTCTATGTAACAAAAATATTTTTTCCCTTTTTTTCTAGATAAAAATTGTAACACTCCAAAATATAGAGGGTTAATTGTAAAAAATAACTAAGTAAATGATTAGGCTTGATAATTAAGTGTTTGATGTACTCTTTAGAGGTCTTAGGTTCAAGTCATACTTCTTCCAACTTTTTTTATTTTTATTTTTCAGCAACCTATGATCAAAACCATACTTGAATATATTAAGTGTGGGTAGCAACCTAATGGTTAAACATTATTTCTTTCTCCCTTAAATCCTAAATTCAAGTCATGTCACCCTCCCTCATTCCCCTTTCTATTTTTGGCAAAAAAGGTAAATTACCTTGCAACCCCTTAAAAGTTTGAAAACTTAGCTATTTAGTCCATTTTCCTAATTACATTAGGATTTTGATTTATTTATTTCATTCTAATTATAATTTCTCCCTCTATTCTCTATATATATCTTCATCTTTTTTTTCTCCCCATCTTTTTTTCATCATATTTCACATTATTTTTTTATTGAAAATTATTTCTTTGCTTACCCTGAATCAAAATCAATCTTTGTTTAAACATTTTCCTACCAGTTGTCAAACTCATCACTTAGAGCCTTCGTACCTTCATAAAAAATTCGGTAGGTTTAATCATTTCAATTAGTAGAACTCGTAGATTTTGAAATAACATTGATCCATGTTAATCTTTCAATTTGATTTCGATCTTTTGCGATTCTTGCCGAAATCTTCCATTAATCTTGATCGATTCTTGAAAACAAATGTTAACCTGTGTATAAATATCATTTGAAAAACCCATTTTAGGTACCCTAGATCAAATTTGAGCAAGAGGGACGTCACTCAGTCTCCCGGTGAAAGGTGTACATTCTTTTACAAGTAAATAGAGGAAAATCATGCCTAAGATAGGGCCACACGGCTGGCCACACAGGTGTGTGGGCCACCTATGCAGACCTGTAACAACCCATTTTTAGGGTTAATCAGAACAGTGGTTTCGGGGCCACTAAATCCGATGAGTAGGTTTGTAAATATTATATTTAATATTTATGAATTAATTGTGAGTTTAAAAAAGGTTTTTGATATTGTGATTTTTGTTTTATAAGCGATTTATTAAGCTTAAGTGGTATGACCCTAAGGTCAAGTGGGTTTAGAAAATGAGGTATCGAGACCTCATTTCTATAAACTGAGTCGTAAATATTTTTATAAATATTTACGGAGTGGCAATAAGATGATATTAAAGTTTCGTTGAAAAATTTTATTGTTTTGATAGTTAATTAAGCAAAAAGGACTAAATCGCGCAAAGCGTAAAAGTTGTGTTCTATAAGTTAAAGATATTAAATAGCTATGGAATTAAATAGTGGGAGTCCTTAAGTGGTAATTATTCCATAATTGTTGATAGTGGAATTCCATGGCTTGGTATAATGGAAATTATTAATGTATATTAAGGTTAAATATGGTATTTGGTAATTATAATAAAATAAAATAAAACAAAAGCCAAATTACATGCTATCATCTTCATCAATAGCCGAATGTGAGAAAGAAAATAAGGTTCTCAAAGCTTTGAAGGTTCGGCCATGGTTGTTCATGCATGTAAGTCCATGTCGTCTCGATTTTTAATAATTTTTACGTTTTTGAGATCATTGCTTCGTAATCTAGCTGGCCCGTACCTCTAATTTTAAAATTGTTAAAGTATTTGGATGATGCCATTATTGAATGTTTGAGTATCTTGTTGTTTGATGATGAGTAATAAATCTTTGATGTTTGATTTTCATGATTGATTAAGTGATTTTTGATAAAAATGTGTATTAAGGACTAAATTTAGAAATTTGTAAATTGAGGGGTCAAAACGTGAAATAAATAAAAGAAATGGGTTGCTAGAGACCTAAGGTAAATTCGGCCTAACATGGGTTTGATGAAATTTTGAGTAATTTGTGTTATTTTGAAATAGGGATTAAATTGTAAAAATGTGAAATGTTAGGGGATAAAATGCAAAATGCCCAAATTATGTGTCTTTAGATAAAATTTAATGAAATGTTGAATAAGTGAGTTAATTTTGATATTAATTAGATTGGCAAAAGTAGAATTCGGATTTGGATCGGGGGGAAAATCAAAATGGTCGATTAGTCGTCTCGTTCCAATTATCGTCTTCCGAGGTAAGTCCTTAAGTAATTATATTTTATTTGCTGCGCGCTTAAGATTATATAATATGATAAGTAATTATTTGACGTTTACAAGTTCGATTTGCAATAAGTATATTGAATTTTGGCTATAAAGCCGAATATGAAATGGATGATTTATGTATATAATGTGGCCGAATGACTATTAAGTGATGATGTGAAAGTGTGTAATATGTGTATACAATTTTATTGTACTTGTTTGTATAAAGTCGAAGGTGAATTGAATGGTATATATGTGGTGACAGAATAGCTATTATGAAACAAAGTCAAAGAATGGGATATTTGTATAATAGATGAATTGTGACTATTGTTCCTACTTGATCGAGGTTGTGTGTGAAATAATTTGTGAATATGGCATATAGTCGAATGGTTATTAAAAGTGAAACCAGGATAATGAAAAGATTATGTGTTCGTTGTGTATGATTATTGAACTGAAGTTAAAAGGTAGGTGTACATTTTGTGCTTATATTCGAATGAAGCAATTAAATTGTTAATGTGAAATATTATGTGAAATGCGTTAACATGTGAATAAATATGCAAGACACTGGAAATGTATCCGGGCTAAAGTCCCGCAGGCTTCGTGCTGGAAATGTATCCGGGCTAAAGTCCCGCAGGCTTCGTGCTGGAAATATATCCGAGCCAAAGTCCCGCAGGCTTCGTGCTGGAAATGTATCCGGGCCAAAGTCCCGCAGGCTTCGTGCTGGAAATATATCCGGGCCAAAGTCCCGCAGGCTTCGTGCTGGAAATGTATCCGGGCTAAAGTCCCGCAGGCTTCGTGCTGGAAATGTATCCGGGCGAAAGTCCCGCAGGCTTCGTGCTGGAAATGTATCCGGGTTAAAGTCCCGCAGGCTTTGTGCTGATAATATAATTTCGGGTTTTATACCTAGTAGGCCAAGTGCCGATGAATTTGATAAAAGTATACAATTACAAGATCCTACACTAAGTTGACAAATTGAAAGTGCATTACATATTAAGTTGGCTAGGTATGTATCATGTACTCGTATGCGATTTTGATTTGAATTAAATTATAAATATATATAAAGTGATGCATCTGTGAATAAGTGTTATGACTATAAATGTGATTGTGATATATTTGGTAAATATGTGAAGTTATGTGAAGTGATTCTATGTTTATATTCAAATATAAACACTTGGTCCTTGTGGAAAGGTTTGTGGAAGTATATGATTTTATTTTTAGGTGATTACGATCTTGGAAAATTAAATGTGAATATGATATTGTATTTCATTCGTTTCAATTGAACTAAAGCTGATAGTGAAGCATTTTAATGCCTATGTTATATGAGTTCGATCTTGAATGACATGATATACATATTTAGATAATTTGAATGCAAGGAATGTGTGAAAGAGCAAATTTGTAATAAATCTGCTTGGGACAGCAACTGTAGCGTGATTTTGGAAAATCACCATAAATTGTGGAAATTGAATTAGAAGCTGAATAAATTATGAAATTAAAGCTTAATGAGTCTAGTTTCTTATAAAAGAAACCGTGTAAGCAAAAGAATTTTAGATAATTAGATATTTGAAGTGGAGTGAGATAGAGTCAAAATGACTTTGAAATCCCCTGCTCTATTTTTAGAAAATCATTATAAATTTTACAATGATGATTATAAGATAAAATTTATATTATTAGACTCCTTAATGAGTCTAGTTTCAAATTAAGTAAACGATAACATATTTTGAATTTTGTGTAATGAGAAAATTGATTTGTAGTGAAGAGTGGTCAGAATAGTCAAACAGTGAAACAGGGGAAACTTCAATAAAAATCTGGTATTGATTGGTCAAACCAAAAATTCTGAAAATTTTATGGATGGAATATATATAAGTCTATTTTCAGGAAAAATTAACGGCACTTTATTTGGAGTTTCTTATATCCAGTTATAAATAATTTAGTGACTATTGCTCAGGAAAAAGCTTGTAGTGAATTTGTGATTTTGTTGCAAACATGGTTAAAACTAGTTAATGACATACTTTTCGAGTTCTTATGATCTTATTTGTGGTTTCAATATTTGGTTTTAATTGAGTTCAGATTCAAGTGAGGTGAATTTGCTAAATATGCATTATGTTCATGGATACTTGGCCGAAATGGCAATTACCTAGGAATGATTTCTTGAAAATTTGAAATAATCGATCTATAAGTAAATTAATTGTTTGCATTGCTTAAAACTTACTAAGCATTGAAGCTTACTCCGTGTTCTCTTTTCCATTTCTTATAGGTTTATCCTTTAGTTCGAGTTGGAAGAGCCGGAGATATCATCACACTACCGAGTCATTATGTGAGTTGAGAAGATGGTATATCATCATGATTTAAGGCATGTATAGGATAGACTATAGGTAGAATAATATTTTGACTTTGTATACATTATAGCCATGCGAAGATGGCTCGCTTATTTTGTTTAGAGAAGCCTTATAATTGAACTAATGTGTTGAAATGTTTTAGTTATAACTTGATAGTAGTTAATTTGTTATTAGATATTCGGTTATGTTTTGATAGTTAGTCATTTTGGAAATTTATAAGAGCTCTTATGAAAAAATCAATGAGACAGGTTGCATTGTTGATAATTTATGTCTGGTAAATATCTTTGACCTTATAGAAGTTTTGTTCAGTCAAGTAATACCTCATAACCTTATTCCGGCAATGGATACGGGTTAGGAGTGTTACAAGACCATAGAGCCAACTCACATGACCATATTCCCCTAAAACCCTAGGTTTTCTTATTCTTAAACGGCCTCAGTCTGTTACACAGCCAAGCCACACAACCGTGTACCTCATTCACATGGTTCAGGGCATTCCACATGGTTTGGTCACATGGTCGTGTGTCTCCTATTTTTTAGATTTTATAGTTTTGCCTGTAACACCCTTCACTCATATTCAATCCTGGAATAAGGTTATGGAGCATTACCAGACTTGCAAAACAATTAAACATCAATTTAGCATGTATTTTCTTAATTAAATCATTCATCATTCAATCTCAATCAATTTGTCCCTAATACGAGCGTACGAGGCCCTAAATATGCTTTGGGAATGGTTAGGGACTAAACCAATAACTTAAGAAACTTTCACGAACTTTAAAAAAAATTTTCAAAATAGGGGACACACGTTCGTGTGGCTAGGTCGTGTGTCTCATGCGGCAACCAGACATGTCTGTGTCACAGGCCGTGTGGACATTCAAAATGGAAACACATGGTCGTGTCCTAGCCCATGTCCAACCCCGTGTAGCTCTCTGACTTGGGCCATACGGCCAAAGCACATGCCTGTATGGCTAGCCCGTGTCTCTTAAAAATGGCCATACACGCCCGTGTGCTAGGCCGTGTGCTAGGCCGTGCCAAACCTGTAGGGTATACTAACTTACGCCACATGGCCAAGTCACACGCCCATGTGTGAGGCTGTGGAGCATACTAACTTGGTTTTAATTTCATCACCAGGGGACACACGGCGGTGTAACATAATCGTGTGTCACATACGGCTGAGACACACGCCCGTGTCTCTGTCCGTGTGGACAAAAATAGGCTATTTACCAAGCCAATTTGCCACCCAAATTTTCATGTACCTACACAACCCAAATGGTACAAATTCATAGCATATATAGACATCCAAAGTAACCACAATCAAGACTAAAATGTACCATTTCAATATCAACAACTAACATAATTATAATATCATAATTTGCCTACTCAAATCATGCTAATTCACATTTCCAAAACATTAATGCGTACCACTTCAACTAAATATTTCTTAGCCTAAAACCACAAGCACAACTTTTCTCAATTCATCAACTATTAGCTACCTTACATGTTGCATTCAACAAGCCATTCCCAAGTAAACATAAACCACATCACTAAAAGACATTAATACTGTTGACACCATTTTTTGGATGAAAACGGGGTCGACTTGGATTTTGAAAAAAGAATGAAAACGGGAGTCGCCACCAATCCTTTTTTGATGAGGTGTGATCGGGTCACCTCAAAAAGTGGTTGTTTTTAATAAATGATTTAATTTTATGAAAACAACGATTTTGGTCTACGAAATTCAGAAAAAAAAAAGGTTCGGGAGTCGGTTACGCACGAGGAAGGATTAGCACCCTCGACACGCCCAAAATTGGTACCTTAGTTGATTATTTAATGTCTTTATGTCGAAAATTAAAAACTCGAAAAGAATTTAAAAATAAGGTCCTTCTTTATATTGCGTTATTTTTTTTAAAAAAAATTACTTGGATAAGTCAAAATGAAAAATGCCTTCTTATCTCGAATTAACAAGATGTCACATCCAGTAAGTTAGGACACGACACCTTGTATTTTTTGAGAGTAAGCTTTCCTTTTATTTTTTATTTAAACCTCATTTATTTTAATTTTAAAAGGATATTCGATTACTTAAAATCAACGAGAAAAATCGAATCTCAGTAAGTTAGGGCACGATTTTCTCGAATTTTCTAAATACGGAATATTGCCTTTACTTTCGAAAAATCCTCATATCGAGAAAACCACGTGTCATATCCAATGCGTTAGGACACAACATATTGAAATCCCGATAATGAGTTTTTATTTATGTTTTTTTATTAAAGGGCATTCTCGAGCATTTAGATTCAACAGAAAATTAGAACCCAGCACGTTAGGGCCCAATTCTCTCGAAGATCCCAAGTATCGAGTATTGCTTTTGTTTCCAAAATTTTCCTTTTTTACGAATTCGGGTAAAAATTGATGTGACGGAATATCAATTACGATAATGCGAGTAAAAATAATACGAGCGAAGATAACAAAAATAAATATATAAAAAATCAATTATATACAATAACAAGTAAATAAACAAAATAAAAAAAAAACTAAAACATTTTTAAAAAAAAAATAATAATGGACACATAAATAAATAGATAAACATAAAGTAAAACAATAATAATAATAAAGAAATGAATAAAATTATAAAAGTTTTAAAAATGCATGTATGAATTTTAAAAGATTTAAAATACAAAAAAAAAACTATGTAGGTATATATATATATAATGAAAATATGTATGTCTATACATATATATATATGTGTATGTACAAGAATTATAAAATATGAAAACATAATTACATATATATAAATATCATGCGCATGTATGTATATATATTACATAAAGACAAAAAAATATAAATATGTATATTATAAAAATAAAATAACGTAAGTATGTACATACATTTATAAGTATATGAATTAAAATATGTAAATATATAAGTATATATATGCCTGTAGAAAATATGAAATATAAAAAATATATACTTAAAATAAATAAAGAATATGTACATGTATATATATAAATTATAATAAAATATTAGAATAAAAATGAAATAAAAATATTAAATATGAAAATATATATATATGTATACACGTACATAATAAAAATATATACTAATACATAATAATAATAATAGTAATACTAATAATACTAATAATATAAAAATAACGAGGATATTTAATAAAGATATAAAAATAAACGAAAAAGGACTAAAATTGAATTAAAAACAAAGTTGTGGGGCAAATGTGAAAGGAAATAAAGAGAAATGGGCTTATTTGAGCGCGCACAAAACATAGGGGGACCGAAACAACAATTATTCCATTCCATTAAAACACAGCACATTAGCGGGGACTAAATCGAAAAGCGCGAGAAATTATGGGGCCAAATTGGAAACAAGAAAAATGACTTAATTGCAAAACCTTGAAAAAGCGGAAGGACTGCGCGCATAAATATCCCATTCAAACGAAAACACGCGGATCCTCTAGCGGGTCGGGTCGGATGGGTCGGGCAATGGTCAAAACGACGTCGTTTTGAGGCTTAAGTGTAGCCCCCAAAACGACGTCGTTTTGGAGGGCTATATAAAGGCCTAAAATAGCCAAAAAAAATCATTTGGGGAGAGGGAAAGAAAAAAAAGAAGAGAGAGAGGGAAGAGAGAAGGGAGAGAGAAGGGAGGGGGAAAGGGGAATCCGGCCAGGGGGCCGGTCACCGGACGGCCACCGGAGGCTCGCCGGCGCCGGCGCCGGCCACCGCACGCGGTCGCCGGAAAAGGTAAAAAAAATATTTTTTTTCTTTTTTTCTTTTTTTTTGCTTAATAATGCATATATTTTTATGTTTTAATATTTTTTAGTATTTTTATGTAGAAAATAAACTCAAAACAGTAAAGAAAAAAAAAAGAAAGAGTCACCTTAGGTTTTAGATTTGATTCTCCGATTCGGTGTTAGAGCCCCTGATAGTATATATATTTTCGAATGGTTCTTGTATTGAATCTGTTAATATTGAAAGAAAATCTTTTGTTTTCATAGCAAAAAATAAAAAATCCCTCCTATTTTTGATGAGATTTTCGGTTTTTATAACCGATTACAAATGTTTATTTTCTATTTGTTTATTTCTACTTGGCTTCTTGCAGGTGGCCATGGCCGACAGTGGCATGGTGGTGTTCGGCGCAAGTGGGCAAGTGGGCAAGTGGGGGGTAGGTGGCTAGGGTTAGTGGGATTAGGGTTTCTGAATGCTGAGCTTAGGTTAATGGGCTGGGGTAGTTGGGCTTCGGGTTTATTGTTTGGGTTATTTTGTTGGTATGGGCCCGGCAAATTTGGGCTTCTACAGCTGCCCCTCTTTGCTCGTTTTTGTGTAACAAGAACAGAGCAAAGACTAAAAAAAGACCAAATTTGCCTGGTCTCACCGAGGCTTGACTTCTTTGGGTGCTTCTCTTCTTCAAGTAGCCTTATTCCAGCCTGCTACATCTTGTTGCTTCGATCCACTCTACTTCAAGTTCAGATACGCCTTGTAGCTTCAATATACTTTGCTACGACTCCATGGGGATGAGATTTGTGTTTTTAGTCTGCTCCACTACTACTTAGGGAGATAAGACTTGATGTGATCTGTTCCACTAACTGCTTAGGGAGATAAGATCTGTGGTTTTGTCTGCTGTGATCTACTCTACTGTAACTTCAGAGAGATAAGATCCTTTATTTTAATCCACTCCACTGTAATCTCAAGCAGATAGGATTACTATCTTCAATCTACTCCGCTGTAATCTCAGGGAGATAAGATCTGAAATTTTTCGGTCTGTTCCACTGTAATCTCAGGGAGATAAGATCTCTGGCTTCAATCTGATGTGATCTACTCTACTGTAACTTCAGAGAGATAAGATCCTTTATTTTAATCCGCTCCACTGTAACTTCAGAGAGATAGGATTACTAGCTTCAATCTACTCCGCTGTAATCTCAGGGAGATAAGATTACTATCTTCAATCTGCCCCATTGTAATCTCAAGGAGATAAGATCTGAAATTTTTCGGTCTGTTCCACTGTAATCTCAGGGAGATAAGATCTCTGGCTTCAATCTGATGTGATCTACTCTACTGTAACTTCAGAGAGATAAGATCCTTTATTTTAATCCGCTCCACTGTAACTTCAGAGAGATAGGATTACTAGCTTCAATCTACTCCGCTGTAATCTCAGAGAGATAAAATCTTTGGCTTCAATCTGCTCCACTGTAACCTCAGGGAGATAAGATCTGAAATTCTTCGGTCTACTCCCCTGTAACCTCAGGGTGATAAGACCTGATGCGATCTACTCTGCTGTAACTTCAGAGAGATAAGATCCTTTATTTTAATCCGCTCCACTGTAACTTCAGAGAGATAGGATTACTAGCTTCAATCTACTCCGCTGTAATCTCAGAGAGATAAGATCTCTGGCTTCAATCTGCTCCGCTGTAATCTCAGGGAGATAAGATTTCTGGCCTCAATCTGCTCCACTGTAACCTCAGGGAGATAAGATCTGAAATTCTTTAGTCTGTTCCACTGTAATCTCAGGGAAATAAGACCTGGTGCGATCTGCTCTACTGTAACTTCAGAGAGATAAGATCCTTTAATCCGCTCCACTGTAATCTCAGGGAGATAGGATTACTATATTCAATCTGCTCCGCTGTAATCTCAGGGAGATAAGATCTGCAATTCTTTGGTCTGTTCCACCGTAATCTCAGGGGAATAAGACCTTTTATAATGAACCTAATTATGCTTAATGATTAAGATGACATTATCAAAATGAAACAAATGCTCCTAACTAGATGTGTATGAATGACATGCAAAATGTCATGAAACGATTCCTTAATGCTTAGGTTATCATCACACAAAAGCTTATTAAGGCTTTATCACTGACGCGCTACACCGCCTTCTTGCTCGGTTAGCATATCCAAAGAAACACTTAATCTGATTGCCCCCCACTGTGCACGTCAAAGTTCAATCCACTGGGACATAAAATTTGTACCATCAATCTCCCACTGTAACCCAAGGGTGGAAAGGTATGGCTTTTCTCAATCTTCTCCTATCGCAATTCAATGACATTGAATGTGAAACTCTTTGGTCCTTTACCTCATCCCCAAGGTGTCATACCAAATGCTCATGCACAAATGCAAAATTTTCTTCTCCTAGAAGACCTTTTCTTCTTGCCTGGTAAACATCGTTTTTTGGTTCATTGAAGCTTTGCCACCAACACGACATCTTGTCATTTTGTTCAATCAATGTTTAGACAACAAAATCTGAAAAGATAGTCTTTAACTTAGACTCTTCCTTCTTAGATATTTCCAACCTTTAAAATTGGCGTGTTCTAAACAATAGTCCTGTTTCAGGTTCCTATATTATTTAGAACTTTTCAGAGTAATATGCAAAACTTCCTTTGTGAACGTTTTATTAGTCCATTAATCATTATTCCAATGCAACATGTTTGCAAAAAGGTCATAACAATGGATAAGAATAAAGTTGGTTCTGATCATAACTCAAATAAAACATCAAAGATGGCGAAAGAAAGGTAACAAAGAAGTGGATTGAGAATGTGTATTTTCACAAAAAGAAAGGAAGAAAGAATGTATTTTCAAGAATACACATAAGAACTAGGTGCCCCAGTTATCGCAGATTGAGTTTCTCTGTACAAACTTTCCGAAGACCCTTCTGAGTTTGACAGGTGTTCAGGAGATCTGCAATACTCTGTCAATGCTTCAAGACGTTGCATATCCTTTCTTGTTGGTTCAAGTAAAGGAAGATCATCATATCCCCCCGATCAAAATTTGATCCGCTCCAGTCCTGATGTTCCAATCCTGCCCAATACTTGAGTCGCCCTTTTCGGGTTTTCGACTCAAGCCCTCTTTGGTCTCAAAGTGCCCTTTACGGGTTTTCACCTTAGCCTCTCCAAAGTCCTTTTTTTTTAGGAAGCAAAGCGCCCTTCACGGGTTTTCACTTTGGTTCCGCTTTCCTTCAAGTGAAGTATTTCTTGACGGAATCTACGTTTACAGGATTTGGTAGACTTTTGCCATCCATCTCGCATAGGATCAAAGCTCCACCGGAAAAGGCCTTCTTTACAACATAAGGGCCTTCCCAATTTGGCATCCATTTTCCTCTAAAATCTTTTTGCATAGGAAGAATCTTTTTTAGTACCAAGTCCCCTTCGCGAAATTCTCGGGGGCGAACCTTTTTATTATAAGCTCGCATCATTCGTTTCTGGTACATTTGCCCATGGTGAATAGCCCTTAGCCTCTTTTCCTCTATTAGGTTCAACTGATCGTACCGAGATTGGATCCAATCGGCTTTATCCAACTGTAGCTCAGATAACACCCGTAGAGAAGGGATTTCAACTTCAATGGGTAATACTGCCTCCATTCCATAAACCAGAGAAAAAGGCGTTGCCCCAGTAGAAGTTCTAACAGATGTTCGATAGGCAAGGAGAGCAAATGATAATTTCTCATGCCAATCCTTGTAGGTTTCAGTCATTTTCCCCACAATCCTTTTAATGTTTTTATTGGCCGCCTCCACTGCACCATTCATTTTTGGACGATACGGCGATGAGTTATGATGCTTAATTTTAAATTTGCTACAAACTTCAGCTATTGTGCTATTATTCAAGTTCATCACATTGTCAGATATGATCCTCTCAGGCATTCCATATCGACAAATAATCTCCTTCTTCAAGAATTTGCTGACTACTGCTTTCGTGACATTTGCATATGAAGCAGCCTCCACCCACTTGGTAAAGTAATCAATTACTACGAAGATGAAGCGATGCCCATTAGAAGCCTTTGGTGATATTGGCCCAATAACATCCATACCCCACATGGAAAACGGCCAAGGAGAGGTCATGACGTGAAGAGGTGAAGGGGGCGCGTGTATTTTGTCTCCGTAAATTTGGCATTTGTGGCACTTCCTGGCATGATCAATACAATCTCCTTCCATGGTGGGCCAATAGTACCCAAATCTCATGATCTGTCTGGCCATCGTGAAACCACTGGCGTGCGTCCCACAAATACCCTCATGGACTTCTTCCAAAATTTTCTTGGCTTCCACAGCATCCACACATCTTAACAGTACTTGATCCTTCCTTCTTTTATATAACACTTCTCCATCTAAGACATATTCAATGGCTATCTTTCTCAGAGTTCTTTTGTCATTCTCTGTCACTTGATCAGGGTATTCCCGATTCTTCACATATTGTAGGATACTCTGATACCAAGGACAATCATCTTTTCCCTCCTCCTCAATATTACAGCAATTAGCCGGGGTCTCAGAGATACTCATCTGAACAGGCCTCATTGCCTCAAGTCTATTCACCTGAATCATCGAAGCTAGAGTAGCTAAAGCATCAGCCATTTGGTTTTCCTCCCGTGGGAGGTAATAGAAGGTGATATCGTCAAACTCCTCAGCCAATTCAAGAACTCGTTTTCTATAACCGATTAGCTTAGGATCCCTAGTCTCCCACTCCCCTTTGAGTTGGTATATCACCAACGCTGAATCCCCGTATACTCTCAGTACTTTGATGTTCCGTTCAATGGCTGCACGAATGCCCATAATACATGCTTCATATTCTGCCATGTTATTTGTACAATCGAAGTCCAACTTGCTAGCAACAGGATAATGATCTCCACTTGGGGATACCAAAACTGCCCCAACTCCATTACCCGTAGCATTTAAAGCTCCATCAAAATTTAACTTCCATACGCGATCCATTGAGGATTTTCTTCAGTATTCGCCACATACATCAAGTCCTCGTTTGGAAAATCGAAATTCAAAGATTCATAGTCCTCCAAGGCTCTACTAGCTAGGAAATCGGCTATTGTACTTCCCTTTATGGCCTTCTGACTGACATATACTATATCAAATTCTGAGAGCAAGATCTGCCATCTAGCCATTCTCCCGTTCAAAGCAGTCGATTCCATCATATACTTTAAAGGATCTAACTTTGAAATCAGCCAAGTCGTGTGATACAACATATACTGCCTCAGTCTTCGGGTTGCCCAGATTAGAGCGCAACACAACTTCTCAATTGATGAGTACCTCATTTCGCAATCGGTAAATTTCTTACTGAGGTAGTATATTGCCCTTTCTTTCTTTCCTGTCTCATCATGTTGGCCCAATACGCATCCCATGGAATTCTCCAACACTGTTAGATACAATATCAATGGCCTATCTGAACTTGGAGGTGATAAGACTGGGGTATTAGCCAAGTACTGCTTTATCTTATCGAAAGCCCTCTGACACTCTTCATCCCATTCACCCGGATTATGTTTCTTTAAGAGCCGGAATACTGGATCACATTTCTCTGTCAGTTGTGAGATGAACCGAGCAATGTAATTCAGCCTCCCTAGGAAACCTCGAACCTCCTTCTGAGTGCGCAGGGGAGGTAAATCTCGTATTGCCTTTACTTTGTCTGGGTCAACCTCGATCCCCTTTTTGCTAACTATGAAGCCTAATAACTTCCCTGATCTGGCTCCAAACGTGCATTTGGCCGGGTTAAGCTTGAGCTGAAATTTCTTTAATCTCGAAAATAATCTTTTCAAGACCTGAACATGCTCTTCTTCCGTTCTAGACTTCGCGATCATATCGTCAACATAGACTTCGATCTCCTTGTGTATCATGTCGTGAAACAAAGTCACCATAGCTCTTTGATACGTTGCTCCTGCATTCTTCAATCCGAAGGGCATTACCTTGTAACAGAATGTTCCCCATAAGGTAATGAATGTGGTTTTTCTCATGTCTCCAGGATGCATCTTTATTTGATTGTATCCAGAGAAACCGTCCATGAAAGAAAACAATGAATAGCCCGCCGTGTTATCTACCAAAGTATCAATGTGAGGCAGTGGAAAGTTGTCCTTTGGACTAGCCTTGTTTAAATCCCTATAATCCACACACATTCGTACCTTTCCATCTTTTTTGGAAACAGGGACGATGTTGGCTACCCAATCCGAATACTTGACCTCTTGTAAGAATCCAGCGTCGAATTGTCTTTTGACTTCTTCTCTTATTTTCAACACAATGTCAGGTCTCATTCTCCTAAGCTTCTGTTGAACGGGTTTACAATCCTCCTTTATGGGCAGACGATGCACCACAATGTTAGTACTTAGCCCAGGCATATCTTGGTACGACCACGCGAAAACATCCTTGAACTCTCGGAGCAAATTAATGAGGTCTTGCCTTGTCTTTGCGGTGATTTCAATTCCAATTTTCACCTCCTTTCCATCCTCTAGGCTCACTATTTCTAACGATTCCCTATGAGGTAGGATATGCTTATCCTCTTGTTCCATCATTCTTAACAAGTCCGGAGATGCATCATAATCTTCGTCATTTTCAAAGTCGTGGGATCCCTTTGAACACACTTTTTGCTCAAAAATAGGCTCCGTGTTTGAGGCAGCGTCACTCATGTCATTGATATCTGAAGACCTATGAGGGCATATCAAAGAATATACCAAGAATATAAATTTATGAATATGTTTGTGCAAAAGAATTACAAATGAAAGAATTATTTGTAAGACAATCAACCAAATGAAAAATATAAAAGGAAAAAAAATGACTGATTGAGATGAACGTAGACACGTATTTCATTAAAATAATGATATTTAGGCCCAATGCCTATTTCACAAAAGATTTCATATCGTTTCTAGGCCAACAAACAACAGGAATGTTTTGAGCATTACTCTGAATAAGCCCTAAAGACTACAGGGATTTCTTCAGCAGTCCAATTGTTTAGCTCGCTTCCAGGCTCATAAGGGCAGATCTCCAACAAAGCCCTCCTTTCCGTTGCTTCTATGGCGTTGGTATAAACATTTTCCAACATTCCTCCCATGCCGCTACCGGACACTCCACATTCAGAATGAATAAATCCTCCCGACACAAAAGATGTAGATATGTGGGGAAAGGTTAAAGGCTCACACTTAGCTTCATGTCCATTCAAACGCGCCCTTCTTCTCTCTTGTCTCTTCTCTACCTCTTTCTTCTTCTGCTTTATGTCTGGCCTGTACCCTAAACCAAATCTATCAAACTTTTCCTTCGGCATTGGTGCCTCAATCCTTCCCTGAAGATATTTTCCCAATCCTTTCCCGGGTAAGGCTCCTCTTCCTACCATCAATCGCAATCCCATCTCAGTGGTCCTGGATATTTTCGGTACTGGAATTCTATTTCCCTCCGCAATAAACATCGCGTTCACAAATTCTAACGACCGAAAAGAACATTCTAGTGCCTCATCGTTGATGTCCACATAAGGTGCATCGCTAGTCATCATTGCGATAATATCCTCCTCTGCATCTATTGTTACCAACCGATCCTCCGATACCAACTTCACCTTCTGATGTAATGATGAAGGTACTACCCCTGCTGAGTGTATCCACGGTCTCCCCAATAGACAGTTGTAGGAGGGTTTAATATCCATTACCAAGAAATCCACCTCATAAGTGACTGGGCCAATCCTTAATGGTACCTCAATTCTCCCCATAACCTCTTTTTTTGTTCCATCAAATGCCCTTACTATGATCTGGCATACTTTCATGTGCGAACTGTCTATTGGTAATCGACTAAGAGTGGACAAAGGCAATACATTTAGTGCAGATCCATTATCAACCAAGGCCCCCGGGAGTGTGTACCCTTTGCATCGGACAGTAACATGCAGGGCTTTAGTAGAACCTCTTCCTTCGGATGGTATTTCATCATCATTGAAGAAGATAAAATTGTCAGCACCAATATTGTTGATCAACCGATCCAGCTTGTTTACCGAAATATCGTCAGCCACATATGTTTCGTTTAGCACCTTTAAAAGTGCATTCCGATGTACTTCTGAGTTTAGGAGTAAAGCTAATACAGAAATGCGGGCTGGCTGTTTGTGCAGTTGCTCCACAACACTGTATTCACTGTGTTTCAAAAACTTCAAAAACTCCTTTGCCTCCTCTTCTTTTATTGGTTCATTTACCAATGGCTCAACTTCTACTGCTTTCCCTTTCCTCTGTTCTTTCTTCCAATTCTCTTCCCTGGACGACTCTGCTTGAGCGTCATATCTTTTTCCATTGCGCGTGTAAGAACCTATTTCCTGGTTTCTTTCTGCTTCTTTTCCCAAAATGGTGACATTACACCCGTAATTCCACGGCACCATTTTGTTATCCCTATAAAAGAAATTTGATGGTTTCTGGATTACAATTTTCGGTGTTACCTGAGCCCTAACCTCATTACCCTTAGGGCGTGAGATAATGACCACAGGATGATTTATTTTTGGAGCCTTTGTTCCCAACTCTGTCGCGCATATGCTCCTCATTTCTTTCGCATCTTCATAAAACCTCATCTCCTTGTTATCCATCATGCTTTGAACCAAAGCCTTAAATCCTTCACATTCTTGGATTTCGTGCCCTGTTTTATGGTGAAATTCACAATAATTTCCCATCTCATTCCCTTCCTCAGAATCTGAAATAACCAAACCTCTTTTCGCCATTTCTTTCCAGACCCGTTTCAATGGAGTTTTTACTTCAGCAATGTCAGTCTTGGCTTCTTCTCCCGTACCTTCGCTAACCATATTCACCCCTTTATCTGCGTGATTAGGTAACGGATTCTTTGCGTTAGGTGAGTCGTCAAGTTTGACGACACCTAAATTGATAAGTCCTTCTACTACCTTCTTGAAGGCAGTACAATTTTCTATCGAGTGCCCAGAAATTCCCGCATGATAATCACATTGCGCGTTCATATCATACCATTTTGGATACGGGGGTTGTAGAGGACTCAAGTATCGAGGAGCAACAACATGTGCATCGAATAAAGTCTGATACAACTCCTTGTATGACATCGGGATTGGCGTGAATTGGGGCTTTTCAGTAGTTTGCCTAGCTCCCGACTCTTGTCTTGATGATCCCTGTTGATTAGCAACCACTTTCTTTGGTTGATTCACGGTAATTGACCTACCATAAGCATTCACATTATTCACTTCATTTTCTCTTTTCCTCGGGGGTGCCCTCCTATTATTTTCTCCTCCATCTATTTTTCCACTTTTAATGGCATGCTCAATCATTTCACCATTCATGATTATATCCGAGAAATTTTTTTGAAGCGCTTCCCAACATGTGAGTGATGAACGGGGCTTTCAAAGTATTAATAAAAAGCGTCGTCATCTTTTTTTCCAAAAGCGGTGGTTGCACCTGAACCGCCACCTCTCGCCACCTCTGCGCATATTGTCTGAAGCTTTCGTTCGATTTCTTCTCTAAATTTTACAGAGTTATCCTGTCAGGCATCATTTCTGAGACATGATTGTATTGTCTCAGGAAAGCCTGTGCTAAATCCCTCCAAGTAGCAATTTTAGCTCGGCTCAGCTGATTGTACCACTTTGACGCCGCTCCCGTAAGACTTTCCTGAAAACAATGTATTAATAATTGATCATTATTAATATGCCCCGTCATTCTTCTACAAAACATAGTAATATGGGATCCTAGGCAACTAGTCCCGTTGTATTTCTCGAATTCCGGCATCTTAAATTTGTAAGGGAGCACCAAGTCCGGAACCAAGCTCAGATCCTTTGCATCTATTCCATAGCTTTCGATGCTTTCTATTGCCCTAAACTTTTCTTCTATCCATTTCCATTTCTCCTCAAATTGTTTTGGAAATTCCTCCTTCGCCTTGTCCTTTTCAACCATTTCATCAAGATCTGGGACAGCAATATTATTCGGGCTATCACTGGGATTAAAGCCCGCTCCGGGTTGAAAATTCATTGGGATTGAAGCATCGCCTTGGAACTGCTGGGGCCTAACCGACACAGAGGGTCTCCGCGGATGCAGCTCAGTCTGTACTTGCGCATGCGGAGGCGTGAAACCTGGAGGATAAAGTGGTTCCCCATTGTTTTCTTCTTCACTAACAATCACAGGACCTTTACCCTTATCTATTCCCTTCAATAATTGCGTCATCTTAGCCACCAGATCATTTTGGGACTCCTCCATCTTTCGCACCATGTCACGCTGAATCTTTTCTATTTGCTCTTCCATTTGCGCCTGCAACTGGTCTTGCATTTCTTTTTGAAGTCGCTCTAGCTTCTCCAACCTTTGGTCCATAATTTTTGTCTTAGCTCGGGTGCCGTAACTTTGTTGGTTTTCCAGGTTAACTGAAATGATTTTATTCGATTAGGTTTTTTTTAAATGGTCATTAATGCATATGATGTGATGCAATGCATGAAAAGAATGCAAAGAAAAAGAATGCGTTGATTCTAAATTTAATTCTATTAGAATAATTTTTCTAGAAGACAGATTTTTTACATGAAAATAGTTTACATATGTGGTATTGCCCTTCATAGTCCAAGTAAACGCTGATATTTTCTTCATGGTTAAACCCTGTAAATTCTCCAAAAGATGCCTTTGCTAGCTCCTTACTGCTTAATCTGAGCCTTGATCTCTTGCTCGCTTATCTCCATGATATTCATCAAAAAGTGCCGGCTCTTGGATAATCTTCGTTGGCAATTAAATCAAGTCATGTATTCCTTCGTGGACTTCCGGCTTTCTCTCGTCATGCCTTCGTTGGCTTGAATCTCTAGAAATTACATCATGTATTCCTCCGTGAACTACCAGCTTTCTCTCATCGTGTTTACTCAGACTATATTCAGGTGACCGCACTATAATCCACTTTATCAAGAAATTCATTTCCTTATGACAAACTATTCTATTTAGGAATCGAATTTCGAATCAACACATTCTTTTCTTTGATGTAATGTAATGCAAATGCATGAATGTAAAAAGAAAGGAAGACATTGATTCTGAATTTAATTTCATTGGAACAACTTTTCTAGAAAACAAATTCCTTTACATAAAACGGACTACATACACGGTCTTTCTCTCATATTCCAAGTGAAGACACCTTTCTTCCTCTTCATATCTGGATCTTATGGTCGAGTCTGACGAATTCTCCAAGAGATGTCTATATTAACTCCTTTTTTGCTTGATCCAGGCTGCGACTCGTTGCTCACTTATTTCTATGATACTTTTCAGCTCCTTTAAGAAAGTCAAGACATGACAGCTCTCGAATAATCTTTGTTAGTTTCTGTCTTCAGGCAATGAAGCAAAGTCTTGTATTTCTTCACGGACTATCAGCCTTCTTTCATGTATTCACTTGGACCATATTTAGACAACCGTGTTATAATCCACTTTATCAAAAAATTGTTTTCTTATGACAAACTGTTCTATTTAGCAATCAAATATGAATCAGCACCTCCTTCCTAGGATGATGTAATAAAATGCAATTATAAACAAAAACAAAACACGTTAGTGCAGAATAAATACAAATAAAGCAATTCGGGTTTGGAGTGGCTCTACGTAGGGTAGGCTCCTAGGTCTCTCTATATGTGGTTTGGTTCTAGAGTAAGGGTACCTGAACCAGCAGATTCCTCGATCCTCACCCATTATAGGCTCATATGGACCGAGTTCAGTTCAGGGGAATACATTTCCCTATGGCCATGCGGAGATGAAAATCTCACGAAGACATAGGTACGGATGTATCCCGGAAGCGATTCACTATCCCATGCGGAGGTGAAAACCTCACGAAAGCGTAGTTTCTCACTCCCACTTAAAAAGGTGTGACCAGCGGTCATGCAATGCAATGTGCAGAGGTATAAAATAAAATACAGAACACGATAAAAATATAACTCAAACAAAAGTGATGCAATGAAAGGATCGTAAATTTAAATCAAATTTTCCACTTTCAAAAAAAGACAAGAAATAATCAACACGTGGCTTGACTCTCTTATTGTCCCCAGTGGAGTCGCCAAGCTGTTGACACCATTTTTTGGATGAAACGGGGTCGACTTGGATTTTGAAAAAGAATGAAAACGGGAGTCGCCACCAATCCTTTTTTGATGAGGTGTGATCGGGTCACCTCAAAAAGTGGTTGTTTTTAATAAATGATTTAATTTTATGAAAACAACGATTTTGGTCTACGAAATTCAGAAAAAAAAAAGGTTCGGGAGTCGGTTACGCACGAGGAAGGATTAGCACCCTCGACACGCCCAAAATTGGTACCTTAGTTGATTATTTAATGTCTTTATGTCGAAAATTAAAAACTCGAAAAGAATTTAAAAATAAGGTCCTTTATATTGCGTTATTTTTTTTAAAAAAAAATTACTTGGATAAGTCAAAATGAAAAATGCCTTCTTATCTCGAATTAACAAGATGTCACATCCAGTAAGTTAGGACACGACACCTTGTATTTTTTGAGAGTAAGCTTTCCTTTTATTTTTTATTTAAACCTCATTTATTTTAATTTTAAAAGGATATTCGATTACTTAAAATCAACGAGAAAAATCGAATCTCAGTAAGTTAGGGCACGATTTTCTCGAATTTTCTAAATACGGAATATTGCCTTTACTTTCGAAAAATCCTCATATCGAGAAAACCACGTGTCATATCCAATGCGTTAGGACACAACATATTGAAATCCCGATAATGAGTTTTTATTTATGTTTTTTTATTAAAGGCATTCTCGAGCATTTAGATTCAACAGAAAATTAGAACCCAGCACGTTAGGGCCCAATTCTCTCGAAGATCCCAAGTATCGAGTATTGCTTTTGTTTCCAAAATTTTCCTTTTTACGAATTCGGGTAAAATTGATGTGACGGAATATCAATTACGATAATGCGAGTAAAATAATACGAGCGAGATAACAAAATAAATATATAAAAATCATTATATACAATAACAAGTAAATAAACAAAATAAAAAAAACTAAAACATTTTTAAAAAATAATAATAATGGACACATAAATAAATAGATAAACATAAAGTAAAACAATAATAATAATAAAGAAATGAATAAAATTATAAAAGTTTTAAAATGCATGTATGAATTTTAAAAGATTTAAAATACAAAAAAAAACTATGTAGGTATATAATGAAAATATGTATGTCTATACATATATATATATGTGTATGTACAAGAATTATAAAATATGAAAACATAATTACATATATATAAATATCATGCGCATGTATGTATATATATTACATAAAGACAAAAAAATATAAATATGTATATTATAAAAATAAAATAACGTAAGTATGTACATACATTATAAGTATATGAATTAAAATATGTAAATATATAAGTATATATATGCCTGTAGAAAATATGAAATATAAAAATATATATTAAAATAAATAAAGAATATGTACATGTATATATAAATTATATAAATATTAGAATAAAAATGAAATAAAATATAAATATGAAATATATATATATGTATACACGTACATAATAAAATATATACTAATACATAATAATAATAATAGTAATACTAATAACTAATAATAAAATAACAGGATATTATAAAGATATAAAAATAAACGAAAAAAGGACTAAAATTGAATTAAAAACAAGTTGTGGGGCAAATGTGAAAGGAAATAAAGAGAAATGGGCTTATTTGAGCGCGCACAAACATAGGGGACCGAAACAACAATTATTCCATTCCATTAAACACAGCACATTAGCGGGGATAAATCGAAGCGCGAGAATTATGGGGCAAATTGGAAACAAGAAAATGACTTAATTGCAAACTGAAAGGGAAGGACTGCGCGCATAAATATCCATTCAAACGAAACACGCGATCCTAGCGGTCGGTGGATGGTCGGGCAATGGTCAAACGACGTCGTTTTGAGGCTTAAGTGTAGCCCCAAACGACGTCGTTTTGGAGGGCTATATAAAGGCCTAAAATAGCCAAAAAAAATCATTTGGGGAGAGGGAAAGAAAAAAAGAAGAGAGAGGGAAGAGAGAAGGGAGAGAGAAGGGAGGGGGAAAGGGGAATCCGGCCAGGGGGGCCGGTAACCGGACGGCCACCGGAGGCTCGCCGGCGCCGGCGCCGGCCACCGCACGCGGTCGCCGGAAAAGGTAAAAAAATATTTTTTTCTTTTTTCTTTTTTTTTGCTTAATAATGCATATATTTTTATGTTTTAATATTTTTTAGTATTTTTATGTAGAAAATAAACTCAAAACAGTAAAGAAAAAAAAAGAAAGAGTCACCTTAGTTTTAGATTTGATTCTCCGATTTGGTGTTAGAGCCCCTGATAGTATATATATTTTCGAATGGTTCTTGTATTGAATCTGTTAATATTGAAAGAAATCTTTTTTTTCATAGCAAAAATAAAAATCCCTCCTTTTTTGATGAGATTTTCGGTTTTTTAACCGATTACAAATGTTTATTTTCTATTTGTTTATTTCTACTTGGCTTCTTGCAGGTGGCCCATGGCCGACAGTGGCATGGTGGTGTTCGGCGCAAGTGGGCAAGTGGGCAGTGGGGGGTAGGTGGCTAGGGTTAGTGGGATTAGGGTTTCTGAATGCTGAGCTTAGGTTAATGGGCTGGGGTAGTCAATGTTGG